>NC_042617.1:5487408-5720547 GCF_901001135.1 Rhinatrema bivittatum | reverse complement strand
ATCCCCCCAAATCGCCCCGTGGGCGCGGGCTGAGGTCGGGAAGGGAAGGGGGAGGAGAGGTTTCCTCCTCTGCAGCTGAGTGATCTGCCTGCCTCGTGGCCAAGATGGCCGCTGCTCACCTCCCCGAAGGAGGAGGGGCCGGAGGATGGCTGCTCGGAGCTGTGCTAAGCCGCGGCGTCGGGGGCAGAGAAGAATCGCTGCGGGCAGCGCTCGACCCCCGGGAAGGTCCCCCGCCCCCGGGAAGACAGTGGGAGCAGAGACCCTCCCGGGAGAGTCGCGCCCCCGCCCCCCCACAGGCCGTGCAGGCCGAAGAACGCTGCATCGCGGCGGCAGAGGAGCTGCCAGAAAAGCGCGCCAAAAAAGAAGGTAAGTAAATTGTACCAGAGAACTGCGCCGGGTGACCCAGCCACCCCTTCCGACGTCCGTAGAGGCACTGGCAGGCCGGGGCTAAGCAACAAACCAGCTCACTGCCTGTCACCAACAGGCCTTAAATGGCTCAAACACTTTTTTTTTTTTTTTGTCTTTTTTTTTTTTTTCTTCAACTTTGCTTTCCTTCTAAACCCCCTTCAGGGCTAGGACCCTGGAAAATGGGGGGAGGGTGACCGGCCCACCGGTAAACTCTCCCCCAGCCTTATGGACACTCTAAGCCGGGGAAAATAAGAGGGCAAGCCCTCTGTGCCTGCCACGCTCTAAGCTCCTGCGCTGCCAGGGAGAGAGAGAGAGAAACAGACAGTCTAACAAGAATAACACAACAAGAGAGAGAAGAAACCACTTGATCCGGTCCTAAGCATAACTAGCGTACTATAATAATTTGTTTCCCAGTACTGACAAACTGACCAGGCCAGGACCGCAGGTTATGCCTCTCAATCTGCTGGAGTCAGAGATAATACTGAGGGATCGCAGGTGGCACACCAGTATATCTAGGGGGTGCTTTCAGTTTTCTCTCTGACTCCATCTGCTGGACAGGAGGCATAACCCAGCTGTCTGGACTGATCCTGGTACGTACAGGGAAAGGCGCTTATGTTTCTTGGATGCTGGAGCCATTGGCGGTGGTAACTGTGTGCTTAAAATTTTATGCACACAGTTAATTTTATGGCTCGTGCTTAAAATTATATGCGCACAGTTTTCGGGCGCCTAGATGGGACATTGCGAGGCGAACGCACAGCCCGTGTGCCCGGCTTTACCTGCAAGCTGCGCTTAGTAAGGTTGTGTACGAATGTGCGCGCATGACGTTATGCTCATGGTATGCGTGCAGGGCCAACGCACAGCGTATACTGACGTCCCATGGAGGGCAATACAGGAGGCACGCACAAAGGCGCACACAAAATGGAGCCGCTGGTCTACCACGTGCTGTGCCAAAGCAGCCTAAAGTGGGGCCTAGCCCACCGAGGGGCCGCTCGACCCACTCGGAAGCCCACTTCCCCTTACCCGATCGGGATCAGGAATGAAGTTGGTAATGCGCGCAGAGCAAGGAGACCGGAGATGTCTTACCGAAACTCCTCCAATGTCTGAATTAGGAGGTCATTCTTTTTTTAAACTTACCTGGGCTCAGTGCTTACCAGCTGAGTACAGACACGGTCTCCGGCTACAGGGGGAGAGGGCTCTGGCTGACACCGCCGCCCTTGGCTTCCTGCACCCGTTGCCTTTCAGCTGCTTATGCAGTAAAGTCCATGCCCGGAACCGGCTACCGAACCAAGGCATGTCTCGGAGGGATCTCGGAAATCGCCTGAGGAATTCTCAACTGGGGGAGGATTCTGCTGGAGACGGAGAAATACTCAAGGGCTGAGGTCAATGCAGGGGTTCTCAACCTTTTTTTGGCCGGGACAGACCTGACAGATATTCTCACATGTGTGACACACTGAACGTGTGACCATCACGGGGCTAAATGTAAACCTGCACTCTGCATCCACAGGAATCCCCTCAACCCCCAGCAATGAGTGCAGAGCAGATCTAGGGCATTTCCCTGTACAACTCGCCATACAAAAAAGATATTCTGGCTCTGATGACATCTCAGTAAAAGTAAAACAAACTCCTTTTACTACCAGACACAATAGCCTTCCTTATGAAAAGACAGTAATTTAGCACTAATGCATCTCCTATTGAGAAAACACAACAAATAAGATTGATACAAATGCCTACATGCTAGTAAAATACCTCACCTCGGTCACACACCCAGAACTGACCTTCACAGAGTACAGAAAGACCACAAATTATAAATATGGAGACAGAAACTGGAATGGAAAAGCAAAAAAGCCACTCTGCATGCAGTGCGAACCTGGAGAGATGGAAAGAGAAATATAGCACCTAACACAGTCCCAGGATCTGCAATAATGCACAGAAACTAACCCGCACAAAGTTACACCTGCATTATGGAACACACTCAACAGTAACAACCCTATCTAAGAAATACAACTATTAAACCAGGCCCTAAACACTAATACATTTCCTATTGGGAAAACAGAATAAGCCAAGGTGCTACAGAGCCCCACACAGAAATAATTGTAAAGCTATACTAAAAATGTCACAAAACAGAATAATATCCAACAATTAAAAACACATAAAAATTATTAAAACATGTCCAAATATCAATAAAATATTTCAAAACAGCAGACACCACATAATACCCAATAATTAAAATGGCAGACAATCAGGAAAAATAAATTAAAAAAGCCCCCTTTACTTACCCTCTCCAGCAACTCTCCTACTCCTTTCCCTTCCAGGCCAATAGCATTCACCAGAAGCAGCAAGGGCTGCTGAAGCTCTGTCCTCACAGTCCTCTTCCTTAGCACCCACAACCAGTCACTCATACACCCCCCAATTATACCCCACAACCAGTCTCGGTCTCTCTCATCTTCCTGAACAGTCTCTCTCTCACATACGCACACTAGTCATATTCCTGACCAGTCTCTCTCTCTCTCACACAGAAACACATCACCACCCTGACCAGTCTCTCCCTCAGTCACACTCATGGTCTCTTATATACAAGCTCTCAATCACACACAAATGCTCTCGCACCCATTCACACAAGCTCTCACCCAGGCACTCATTCACACCCACACACAAAAACTCACCAAAAACTACTTCTTCCTTCACTGCAGGGATGGGCTCTAGTTCCACCACGGCTTTACTCTGGCAGGCCTTCTTTTTCACCGCCACACGGATGGGCTCCCGTGGCAGCCTTGCTTGGTCGGGTTTTCCTCTTCACCGCCAAGGGGATGGGCTCCCGTGGCAGCCTTGCTTGGTCGGGTTTTCCTCTTCACTGCTAAGGGGATGGGCTCCTGTGGCAGTCTTGCTTGGTCGGGGTTCGACACTGCCATTCCTCCCACCCCACTCCCGGGCTGCCTGCCTCACCAGCCAATCAAAGGCTTCCTCCCTTCTTCCTACTTCCACTGGCAGGTAGAAGGGAGGAGGCTTCCGATTGGCCTGCGTGGGGGCAGACAGAATGAAGGAGGCTTCCCATTGGGCAGTGGGGGTAGGAAGAAAGGAGGCTTCCAATTGGCCCGAAAGGGCTGGAAAAAGGGAGAAGGAAAGTACAACGGGGCAGTTGGACACCGGGAGATGGGACACACCTGCCGGTGTTTGGCGACACACCGAATGAGAAGTGCTGACCTAGAGTGAAGTCAACTTTGAAATCTGACTCCGTCTCCATCTTCTGGCAGGGGATCATAACTCTTTGGTACTGAGTCCATCCGGCTACATGCTAGGAAAATGGATAGAGACCAGATGGGCCTGATGTGCCTATCATCTGTAGGCTAAAGAGATGAAGCACTGAGTGAGACCAGGGGTACAGACAGGAAAGACAAACCGGCGTGTGCGTGTCTATATGCATGAAGAGAGGAAAAAAAAAAAAGAGAGAGACACCGAGGGCAGTCACAAGGAACACTCTAAGTGGGCGGCTGTGCAGAGAGGAAAGGCATCAGGGGAGAACAAGACTAGGGAGAGCAAAGGCACTCTGAGCTGAAGGGAGGGAAGACAGGCACATTGAGAAAGGAAGTAAAGGAAAAGACCTGATTAAGACCAAACCTGGACTCCTAGGTGTGAACCCAGGACTTACCTCATCTGCGACCTGTCGGCCCAGCTGCCCTTTGAAACCCTTCATCCCTAGGAACTCTCCATCTTCTTCCTCTGCAGCAGCGGCGTCAGCCTCCTCATCCACTTCCTCCTCTTTCATCCGTTGATGCATCTCCCCCATGTCCTCAAAGCTAGAGCCAGACGTGTCATCCATGTTCTCCATGTCAATCACCGCAGAGCTGCCTCCCTGTGTTGGAAAGAGTTTTATCAGGCCCTGTGCACTCACCTCACCTACTGCAGTCTCTCCTTCCATGAGGGTTGTTTTTTTTTAATAGGACGAATAGTCCTCCCAAAAGCCCCTGACCAATAACTTGCCTAGGTGCAACCTGCAAGTCGTTTACTGGGATAGATGCAGATAGCATAAACAATCACTGACATCCTGCCAGTGGAAGAGGCCAATTAATGGGGCTGTAAGAAAACCTGAAATCCTGGCAGGGACAGACTCTAAAAATGTTCATAGTATTCTTATTTATTTATTTATTTAGGTTTTTTATATACCGGCATTCATGAGCAGATCACATCATGCCGGTTTACATTAGAACAAGGGGTGCATATAACAATAAAACTATAACTGGTGCATCAGAGTTCCAGTTACAATGAAACAAGATAATAGAACTGGGAGAAGGAGAAAAGAGCAGTATAGGGTTAACATAAATTAATTATTTACAGTGCCACGTGGCTACATTGTTTGGGAGGGAATGGAGGTGGTTATGGGTTGTCTGGGAAGGCTTGTTTAAATAACCAAGTCTTCAATCTTTCTCGGAACGTTGGTAGGCAGGGTTCTGGGCGCAGATTTGTAGGGATGGAGTTCCAGAGTGAGGGACCGGCAGTCTTGCCTTGAAACGCTTAGTGGAGTCCCTCAGGTTCTCTGTGAAAACTTGCTAACAATCACCATGTTCAAAGTTCAGATGGTGTGTATGTCATTCCTAAAATCAGGATCCAGTGAAGAATATTTCAGGAAGATTCCCTGTCATCACTTTTGTGCTCCCTGGCACTAAATTCCGAGTTCTCCTAATAATGCCGTGGGTTTGGGATCTAGCTTTAATCTCAGAGACATTAATGATCTGCAGATAACTACATAACTATTTGTTGATGATTTAAAGCTATAAGCTCTTGTAATTATACTCCATACCAGCAGAATTGAGAGCAGAGGTAAACCCACAGACATTTAAAAAGAAACTGAAGACCTGGCTATTTCAGCAAGCCTTCCCAGACTGATTTTTTCTCTTTTGCTTTCTTTTAGTATTTTGTTTTACTATTTTTACTGAGCCTTTTATTTGTATTTTATTTTATTGAATTTTCTATGAACATTGTTTTATATATTTTTATGTATGATGAGTATGCTTTATTTTATACTGATGGATTTTATTGTACTTGTTTTCTGTTTTTCAAAAACTGGTATAAAAAACTAAATAAATAAGTTATCACTTAGTGGAACAACTCAGATCAGTGAAACACTTCTCAAAATGTATCAGGATGAACATTTGACCTAGGTAAATGTGCTAAGGCAACCTTCATTGGAGGAAAACCAACTAAAATCAAATACTTCTCTTTGAGTGAAGACTAATATAAAGGAAATGGAACAGGAAAGAGTCTATAATATCTAGGAGCAATTCAGCATGAAACAGTGAGAGAAAAGATTAGCAAAGTGGACTATAAAACGACTGAGCAAGGAGAAGGAAGAGGCCATTAATCAACTTACCAGTTACAACAAGAAAACTCCTCATGCCCACAGCTAATCTAGAAGATGCAGCATATATCGAGAGCTGAAGACTGCACGCATGGGGCAATTCCGAAACTAGTCGCTGGGCTCACAGGCCCATGCGTAAATTGTTCCCTTGGGGGGTTTTCTTCTAACATTGTTTGGCTTTGTTGCACTTTAGGTTTTTGCTTGTTTTTATGATATAATTGGATTTTTTTTTTTTAAATTATAATCCATTTTGGGACGGTTTTGTAAAGTGGATTATCAATGTTATCTACAGTGAACAATTTTATTGGATTTAGTGGAATGTAAAAGTTTTTAATAATAATAATAATAATAAAAACATCTAAGTAGAGTAGAGTACAATCTTCAGAGGCCTGCAAGCTACCTTTCAAAGACAATTTTCCTCATTTGAAAATTTGATCGGGTAGGGGACTGCGAGCACTTTTTACCTGCTCTGAAACAGGTGCAAACCACATATGGGGATTTCAAAATTAAATTTCTCTGCATACTTTCAAATAAGCTTTTCACATGGGTGTCCATTCATATCAAATTATCCACACAGAGAACATAAGAACCTGCCATACTGGGTCAGACCAAGGGCCCATCAAGCCCAGCATCCTGTTTCCAACAGAGGCCAATCCAGGCCATAAGAGCCTGGCAAGTACCCAAAAACTAAGGAGAGCCCATACTACTATTGCTTGAGGTACCTACCCCAGGAGACTTCCAAGCAGGCTTAGTGGTATCAATCGACCCAAATGTTCAAAAAGCACTCACGTATGAAAGGAATACCCACAAAATCTCTATCTATCCTTCAACTGGAACAAACTCTCTGAAGAACAGAAGGAATAAGAGAGAATCTACCTGCCATACGGGTGAGAAAAATAGATCTTGCAAAAGAAGCAAAAAACCAATCTTTAAAAAGAGTAGGACCAGCAAACAGGGAGAAGCAAGTGGCAAATAAAGAGAGCTCCTTCAGCAGCCACAGCCAGCTCCGGAGCATGGAAAAGCTGGGGCTGCGCACTCCGTCTGTCACCGTGCACTGCGGACATCTAGATTTCTGCTCCTGAGGTCCGACTAAAGCCAGGGGGTGGCAAACGTGGAAAAGTCTCCATGGAGTTGTGAATGAAGGCTCACAGTGCCAGATCCCACCCCTGAGCGCCTAAAGGAGCAGGAGGAAACTGCCAAGTTACAAACAAAAAGAAAACCAGACAAATGGAGATTGTGTAGCACAGAAATGGACAGGGTTACATGTCATCGCGGGGTGTGAGGCAATGCATACACAGAGAGGCACATGAAGAGGTCAATTTACTAAGCAGCATTAGGGCTTTACTGCATAGTATAGGCCTTAAAGCACAGATAACCTACAGTGCTTGAAATACTGTTACCTCCCCCTCACCAAAAAAATGGTGCAATGATTTGCATGAAAATCATTAATATTGTAACTGAATGCAAATCAAACAACACAGCTTGCCTTCAAATTTGCAAGCTGCACGTCTGAAGTGGCACAGATAACTTTCTGCAGGAGCATTAGGATAACACCACAGAGATCATGTCAAATTTCGCCAAAATCTTCGCCAAAACAGACTACTGCAAAATCTTCGCCAAAACAGACTACTGCAATTCCCTACTCCTCGGCCTACCTAACAATGCCATCCATCCCATTCAAATCTTACAAAACACCACAGCCCGGATCTTGACCAATTTACGTAGACATGACCATATTACACCTGTTCTAAAAGACCTACATTGGCTTCCAATAGCCTCCCGCATACAATATAAGGCTCTCTCTCTCATCCACAAAGCCCTATACAATCCCGAAATGAACTGGTTCAATGAATCCTTCCGTTTTCACCAGTCTAATAAGCCCACCAGACTAGCACATCTCGCAACCATGCCTATCCCCTCTCCTAAACTCTATAAACTCACTTCCACAAGAGCCCGTGCACTATCGATAGCCGGGCCGACCCTCTGGAACAAAATGCCTGTTGAACTACGGCAAGAAGAATGCCTCAAATCTTTCAAGCGGAAGCTCAAGACCTGGCTCTTTGCAAAAGCATACACTTAATTTTTCACTATACCTCACCATTGTCCCCACTCTCCACATTCCTCCCCTGTTTCCCATTCTACCGCCCCTCTCTCCCCTCCCCTTTTCTCCGCCACCTTCTTTTCTTTCTCTGCCCCCCCTCTTTCCTCGCTCTCCTCCCTTCTCTTCCCCATCTTATCTCCTAGCCTGATTAAAATTAACCTCATAGGTTTTCTTTCTTTTGTACATATGTATATAATTGCAAACTTTGTTTATAATTTTATTGCAAAACTTCCCATGTTATTGTTCCCCCTCTCGTTAATGCCTTGTTATCATGTTTTTACTGTTCAATGTAAAGCGCCATGCCGTGCGTTTGTTTTTGCGTTACAATGTGAACCGATATGATATCCTGGATGAATGTCGGTATATAAAAATTTTAAATAAAATAAATAAATAAATAAATAAATTTAATTGCATCATGATCACGACTTCCAAGCGGATCCATCACCTTTTGCACCAGGTCCTGTGTTCCACTGAGAGCCAGACCTAAAGTGATTTCCCCTCTTTCACTGGTTCCATGACAAGCTTCTGCTTGAAGCGGTTGTTTATGGCATCTGGGAACTTTATCTCCCTAGCATATCCTAGTGAGACGCTTACCCAATCAACATTGGGATGATTTACATGGAGAAATTACTTACCTGATAATTTCGTTCTCCTTGGTGTAGACAGATGGACTCAGGACCACTGGGTTATGCCCCTCTGCCAGCAGATGGAGACTGAGTCAGGTTTCAAAGCTGATGTCTCTCTAGATACACCCCTGCAGTGACCTCAGCCTTTCAGTATTCTCTTCGAAAAGCCATTGTGAACATATATCGAAGAACTTGATTAGAATTTGGATACAACTTGATTAAACCCTTGGTTAACAAAACTTGATTAAAAAAAACAAAACTTAATTAAGAACTGGAGACTGTCAGTGTACTCAACCATCATAAGTGTTGAAACCAGCCATACTGTGGATGCCCTGAACTACAGGTAGGACAACAGCTTACTCATATTCGTATGGAATCGAAGTTCGCCTCATAGGCGATGCCGTGGGCAGGATGCTGAGTCCATCAGTCTACGCTAAGGAAAACGAAATTATCAGGTAAGTAATTTCTCCATTTCCTAGCGCGTAGCCAGATGAACTCAGGACCAATGGGATGTACGAAAGCTACTCCTGAACGGGGCTGGAGGCTGCCCATGGTCCAGTTAGCACCGCCCTTGCAAAGACAGTGTCCTCTCGGGCCTGGACGTCCAGGCGGTAGAACCTGGAGAAGGCATGTAGGGAAGACAACGTCACTGCTCGGCAGATGTTGGCGGGTGACAGTGGCTTAGCCTCCGCCCAGGATACTGCCTGGGCCCTAGAATGAGCTTTGATCTGAATGGGTAATGGCTTTCCTGCCTCTATGTAAGCTGACTTGATCCAGTGGACTATAGTAGTTTGTGAAGCCGCTTCACCCCATTCCTACCCGCATGAAGAATAAATGAGTGATCTGTCTTGCGCACTGGTTCTGAGGGCTCTAGGAGTCTGCCAACGTTTAGATGGCGAAGGCGGCAGGAGTTGTGTCCTTGTGTCCCTCCGGGGACGGTAAGGAAATGGATTGATTCAAGTGAAACTCCAAGATCACCTTTGGTAAGGAGGGGACAGTGCGAAGCTGTACTGTTCCTGGAGTAAACCGAAAGAAATGGTTCCCAACAAGACAGCGCCTGTAGGTCAGAGATTCGACGGGCCAAGCATATTGCCACCAAGAAGACAGTCTTTAGTGTTAATAGCCATAGCGACAGACTGCACATCGGTCTGAAGGAAGGTCCTGCTAGGAATTTATTCTAACTTGTTTAAATTTCAGTTCCCTGTAAAGCCTTTCACACTACATTCATGTTCTGTGTAAACCGATGTGATGTTCTCAACGAATGTTGGTCTATAAAAATGTTTAAATAAATAAATAGAGGTTCCATAGGGGGACTGGCCACTTTAAGGGTGGTTGGAGTTGATTAACCCCTTTTAGGAAACGGGCCAAGTCCGGATGTGCCGACAGACTGTTTCCATTCACCTCGGCTCTGAAGCAGGAGAGGGCTGCTACCTGGACCTTGTGGGAGTTGAGGGACAATCCTTTCTTCAGGCCATTCTGTAAAAATTCCAGAATCATGGGAATCTCGGCCACTCGCGGGGACACCCCACAGCCCTCCCACCAGGCCTCAAATATTCTCCAGATCCGTATGTATGCCAGGGACTTTGAGAACTTCTGCGCGCGAAGCAAGGTGGCAATCACGGCTGCCGAGTAACCACGCTTCTTCAGGCGAGCCTTCTCACGAGCCAGACCGTAAGAGTACTGAGACGGATCTTCGTGAAGTATCGGGCCCTGCTGGAGAAGGTCCCTGTGTGGGGGGAGGCACAGAGGACTACTTACGAGGAGCCTTTGCATGTTTTCGTACCCCGGGCCAATAGGAGGACTAAACCTCTGTGGTGTTCTATTTTGTGGATGATCTTGCCCAGTAGAGGCCATGGGGTGGGGTGGGGTGGCGTACAGTAAGTCCTCCTCTGGCCAGGTCTGGACGAGGGCGTCGATCCCTTGGGAGTGCTGATTTAGTCTGTGATTGAAGAACCCGGGGACTTTTGCATTGTGAGATGTAGCCAGTAGGTCCATGGCCGGGAGGACCCAGTTTGCTGGAAGCCTTTGGTTGACAGTGTCCATTCCTCCGGGTCCAGGCTTTCCCTACTGAGGAAGTCCGCTGTGACGCTGTCTTTTCCTGCGATGTGGGAGGCAGAGATCCCTTGTAGGTTTAATTCCACCCATTCCATAATGGGGTCTATTTCCAGAGACACCTGATGGCTCTTGGTTCCTCCCTGGCAGTCGATGTAGGCAACCGGTTGCGTCGTCCAACATCACCCAGATTGCTTGCCCCTGGAGTCTGTGGCTGAACCACAGGCATGCTATTCTGACCGCTCTAGCTTCCAGGTGGTTTATGTTCCAGTTTGCCTCTTCCTTGGTCCATTGTCCCTGGGCTGTCAGCTCCTGACAGTGAGCTCCCCACCCTGGGAAGCTCGTCTGTTGTGAGGACGATCCAGCTTGGTGGGGATAGGCTTATGCCCTTGCTTAGGTGGATTTCCTGTAACACCACTGGAGCCAAGAGCATATCTACGTTGGTAGGTGGAGGCGAATCGAGTAGTCTTGGGACAGTGTGTCCCAACGTGACAGTAAGGAGTGTTGGAGAGGCCAAATGTGAGCCCTCGCTCACGGTACTACTTCCCGTGTTAAGAACAAGGGTCCATCAAGCCCAGCAACCTGTTTCCAACAGTGGCCAATCCAGGGCATAAGAACCTGGCAAATACCCAAAAACTAAGTCTATTCCATGCTACTGTTGCGAGTAATAGCAGTGGCTATTTTCTAATTCAACTTAATTAATAGCAGGTAATGGACGTCTCCAAGAACTTATCCAATCCTTCTTTAAACACAGCTACACTAACTACATCCTCTGGCAATGAATTCTAGAGTTTAATTGTGCGTTGAGTGAAAAAGAACTTTCCCCGATTAGTTTTAAATGTGCCACATGCTAACTTCATGGAGTACCCCTAGTTTATTATCCGAAAGAGTAAATAACTGATTCACATTAACCCGTTCTAGACCTCTCATGATTTTAAATACCTCTATCATATCCCCCTCAGCCATCTCTTCTCCAAGCTGTAAAATCCTAACCTTTTTAGTCTTTCCTCATAGGGGAGCTGTTCCATCCCCTTTATCATTTTGATCGCCCTTCTCTGTATCTTCTCCATCGTAACTATATCTTTTTTGAGATGCGGAGACCAGAATTGTACACAGTATTCAAGGTGCGGTCTCACCATGGAGTGATACAGAGGCATTATGACATTTTCCGTTTTAATCACCATTCCCTTTCTAATAATTCCCATGAGGCAGAGGATATGAAGAAATTCCCACACCTTGGGGCACATTGTGATCGTCAACCGGTGTAATTGGTCCAGCAGTTTCCTCCTCCTCGGGGGAGGAAGGAAAACCTTGTTCTGCTTGGCGTCAAATCGGGCCCCCAGGTACTTTAAGGACAGGGATGGATTGAGGCTGCTCTTGTCCATGTTCAAGACCCAACCGAGTTCCTGTAGGAGGGACCTGACCCTGCTGGTTACCTGGAGGCTCTTTTCCACAGACTTTGCCTGGATCAGCCAGTCGTCCAAGTAGGGGTGCACCAGGATCTCTTCTTTCCTCAGTGCTGCCACCACGACCGCCATAATTTTGGAGAATGTTCTGGGGGCAGTTGCCAGACCGAAGGGTAATGCCCGGAACTGGTAATGGCGACCCTGTACCACAAAGTGCAGAAAATGCTGGTGATCTTGATGGACTGGAATATGAAGGTAGGCTTCGGAGAGCTCCAGAGAGGTTAAGAACTCTCCCGGTTGCACTGCCATTATGACGGAGCGGAGAGTTTCCATGTGGAAGTACAATGACCACAGCTGACTGCTGACGCTCTTGAGATCCAGGATGGGCTGGAATGAGCCCTCTTTCTTCGGTACGATAAAATAGATGGACTAGCGCCCCTTATTTACTTGGGCTGTAGGTACCGGAGTTATAGCCCTCAGACTGAGGAGCTTTATCAGTGTGGATTCCACTGCCAGTTTCTTGAGCTGGGAGTGGCAAGGTGATATCATGAACCTGTCCCGAGGGATACTGCGAAATTCCAGAGCATAGCCTTCTCATATGATGTCCAGTACCCATTTGTCCGACGTGATCTTGACCCACTGCTGGTAGAAGAGGGAAAGTCGACCCCCTATCGCCTCTTCCCGTGGATGGGTTGGCCCAACTTCATTGGGAAGCTCAGGTCGAGCCTGAGCCCAAACCTGTCCCTCTTTTGGATTGCCAGTTCCAAAAGGTCCAAGACCTCCCCGAGGTTCGGGGTGACTGGAACGACAGGTTTCTGTAGGGCCGGAACTGGGAGCCCCTGGCCCGACCCCTCATGGGAGAGGGGAACTGAGACCTCTTTTTTTTTCCGACTTCCGGTAGTGGAGGCACTGGATATTCGCCCCACTTACTGGCTAGCATCTCCTACTCGTTTCTGAATAGGAGGGATCCCTTAAAGGGGATCTTTGTGAGCTTGGCCTTAGATGTTGCGTCTGCTGACCACTTCCTCAACCATAACTGTCTTCTGACCACCACCACTGAGGCTACTCCTCTGGCCAAGGTATGCACTAGGTTTGAGCTTGCATCTGTTAGGAAGGCTGTGGTGGGTTCAATCGCCACTCCTGCGTGCACTCCAGAGCTATCCGCCTTTCTCAAGAGGAGCAAGCAGGAGTAAGCCATCAGGGCACAGCAGGAAGCTATCTGCAGTGTTACTGCTGTCGCGTCGAAGGCCTGCTTAGGGATGCACTCTAGCCACCTATCGTGATCATCCTTCAAAGCCGCCCCTCCCTTAACAGGGATGGTTGTTTACTTCGAGATGGCGCAGACCATGGCAGCCACTTTGGGGAAACGCAGGCGTTCCTTGACCGCTGGTCCAGAGGATTCAAGGCCTCCAAGACCCGACCTCCTTTAAAAGCTTGCCTCCGGGGTGTCCCATTCCAGGTCAATCAACTCCTGGATGGCTTCCAGCATTGGGAAATAGCAAGAGGCTTTACGAAGAGACACCAGGATGGGGTTTTTCTTTGGCTCCACCATAGGGTCCGTGCCTGGAACTCCCAGAGTCTTCAGGGCCTGGGAGACTAGTGCCGATAATTCATCTCTGTGGAAGAAATGAAGCATGGCTCGGTATGGTTCCAGGCCTGGAGGGATTCCCCTGTCCTCCAGTGTATCCCTGTCGTCATCCATGGTATCTGGGTCCCTGTCAGGGATACTCTTGATGAAGCGTGGCATGTCTCGCAGCCTGCAGGCAGGGCCGGGAGAGCGAGGCCCTCCCACAGTTGGGGTTTAACCCGGAGGGACCGGGTCTGACTGCGCCTGAACAAAGGCTTGAAGGCCCTGAAAAAATTTCAACCAAGAGAAGGCCGCCGGGACCATATTTGCCCCAGTGGGAACCGGGATAGGGGCCACTGAATTGCCCTCTCCCAGAGAGGATGCAGTCTCGGAATTGCTCAGGTCCGGGGAGCTACCAGATAGGGTCGCGGCTGATCCGTCCTCAAACTGGGATGGGACGGACTTGGAAAATATTTGAGAATCCAGCCCTCCCTGGGCCTCCTCACAGTGTTGACATAGGCAGGATTCCAGGTCAGACTGTGCAGCTCTAATATGGCAGGCCATGCAGAGAGAGTGTAGCTTGAGCTTCTTTGCTGCCGGGGCCATAGCCTGTGTGGTTTGTGCGTTTAGCCAGCTATTGTCTATCGGGCACACACCGACTTGCCTCGGCACGCATATTTGCGTGCACATTAGACGCACAGAAGGCTAGCCTGCACCGTGCGTACCGACAGCCGAAGGGGGAAAATGGCGCTGCACCAAACCGTGTGCAAGATAGTGCCACCGTGGATCGCCACATGGAAAGTCGACTGAGCTGAAAATGGGGCCTAGCCCATCAGAGGGGCCGCTCAACCCACTCGGAACCCCTTCCCTCACCCAAACGGAGATCAGAACGGAGATCAGAACGAAGTCAGCACGGCGTGCTGAGCAAGGAGACTGAAGGAAAGACTTACTGAAGCCCTTCCATACCTCTGGATGGGAGGAGTTCTTCTCTATTTACCAGATCTCAGTGCTTACTAGCTGAGTACAGAGACAGTCTCTGGCTGCAGGGGGAGAGGACTTAGGGCATCACCGCTGCGCTTGGCTTCCTGCACCCGCTGCCTTTCAGCTGCTTCAGCAGCTAAGTCCATGCTGGGAACCGCTTACCGGACCCAGGCACACCTCTGAAGGATCTCGGAAATCACCTCAGGAATTCTCAAATGGGGGAGGGACCCTTAGGTATCACTGCAGGAGAGCGGGGCTCGATCTTCCTTTAAAGTGAAGGTTAAAAATTTCTCTCTTTGGATTAGTGCTGCAATCCCGCTAACACCGTGCTAGTGCAGGGATAGCATCCATATCTGCTAGGAGCTGAGGTATATCTAGGGTGATGTCGGCTTTGAAACCTGACTCCGTCTCCCATCTGCTAGCAGAGGAACACATAACCCACTGGTCCTGAGTCCATCTGGCTACACGCTAAGAAATTTCCATTATTACATTGCCAATTCTATTACCCTGCTGGATCTCTGTAACATGTCACAGTGAGTTTCCTCATCTTGTCCAGGCAGGCAGTAGTATATCCCCACTGCTGTACCCTCTCCATCACACTTGGAAGTTTTATCCTTGAGGAGTTTAGAATCAGTTTGTTTCTTGCAGAAATGTTATCCCGCTTGACTTATGCCACATCTCCACCAATCTGATCCATCCTGTCAGATCAATACAATTTGTACCCTGGTATCACAGTGTCCCGTTTGAGATACCCATTATATCTCTATCATTAAGTACCATATATTCTAACTCTCCAACCTTATTTTTCAGACTTCTGGAATTTGCATAGAAATAAAAAATAATAAACTTTAAAATGTCTGTATTTCTATTTTTATTTGTTCTCACAATTTGCTTATAAGCAAATGTCGCTCTTGATTAAATCCATCTGAGCTATTTCAATCTTTATCTCAGCTTCTCTATCAGGCTGTTCCAACTTCCCTGTTTTTCTAGTATCCTTGGAAGATACCTCCCCTCTGAACCATGTGCTTCTGAGTGACTGACAGCTTTCCTGCATGATTTAATTCAAAAGCTGTTCTATCTCCTTTTTATATATTAGCGCCAACAGCCAGGTTCCCATTGGAACAAGCTCCCTCACCCCATTCCCTGCACCATTGTCTCATCCACGCACTGGGGCTCTTCCTGCCTCTGGAATGGTGAGCAATTTTGAAAATGCAACCCTGGAGGTTCTGGATTTAATGTTCCTACCTAAGAGCCTATATTTAGCTTCCAGAACCTACTTCCTTCACCTTCCTATGTCATTGGTACTCACATTTACCATGACAGCTGGCTCCTCTCCAGCAGTCTCTAAAATCTTATCTAGATGGCATACGAGGTCTGCTATCTTTGCACCAGGCAGGCAAGTTACCAAGCGATCCTCATGCCTACTAGCGACCCTGCTATCTATATTCCTAATGACTGCATCGCCAACTACAAAGGCCAGTCCTAACCCTTCTCTCCTGGGCACACACCCATGGAGGGACATACTAGGTATGCGAGGATAAGGTATCAACTGGAGGGCAGGTCTTAGCTACAGGATCACTTCCTGCCACACTAAAGTGACTGTCTCTTTCCAGGTAACCTTGCTCCTCCAAAGTAGCATAGGGGCTGCCAAACTGGAGTTGGGACTTCTCTACTGTCTCTCTGAAGGTCTCCTCTATATGCCTTTGCCTGTCTCAGCTTCTTCAGGTCTGCCACTCTGGCCTCCAGAAATCGGACTTGTTATCCGAGAGCCAGGAGCTCTTTGCATCAGGAGTACACATACAGAAAATAAGTGAAGGTGGTGTTTTGTTTTTTTTTTGCACAGGTGTTTAAATCAGTTTATTTATTTTATTTTATTTATTTAAGGCTTTTATATACCGATTTTCTTGATACAAATCAACTCAACTCTGTTTACATCGAACTAAGCAATTAACAGAAACAAGTAACAAGAGAGAAAGTTTTATGAAGCATAAAGTTACATTGTAACAAAGGGAGCATAAACTGGGGAAAAGAAATAAAGAGGGGAGAACAGAGATAGTTTACTATATACAAATGAAGATGTGGGAGGGAGGCAGAGGAACCAGCCTCATTATGACGTATTTGTATGCTTTAGTATTTGTTTATTTACAGAGGTGGTGAGAACAGTTTTGAGTTAAGCTGTAGGGCTAGGAATAGGGAAGGCTTGACCGAAAAGCCATGTTTTGAGTTTCTTTTTAAAAGTTAGTGGACAGGTTTCCTGCCTGAGGTCCGGGGGCATGGCGTTCCAGATGGAGGGACCTGTGATAGAGAATGCCCGGTCTCTGATGATTGAGTGGTGCACCACTTTGATTGGAGGAACGTGTAAGGATCCTTTGTAAGCTTCCCTTAAGGGTCTGGCCGCAGAGTGAAATTTGAGAGGGTGTAGCAGGTCAAGAGGGGTCTGATGGTGAATGCTTTTGTGAATAATTGTGAGCGATTTATGGAGAATCCTAAAGTTTACTGGGAGCCAGTGAAGATCTTTTAATACGGGAGAGATGTGCTCTCTCCGATTAGTATTCGTCAGAATTCTTGCCGCCGCATTTTGGAGCAACTGGAGGGGTTTTATTGTAGTAGCAGGAAGACCTTGCCAGATGGAATTGCAGTAATTGACCTTGGAGAACAGAATGGCTTGGAGAACAGATCTGAAGTCATAATGAAAAAGAAGCGGCTTGAGTTTTTTGAGAACGTGTAGCTTGTAGCAGCACTCCTTTGTAGTGTGGTTTATGAATTGCTTTAGGCTCAGGTGACTATCTATTATGACTCCAAGGTCTCTTTTGGTCTTTGATTTTGTGGATGATTAATCTGGCTGGTAACTATATCCTCTGTGCTGGTTGCCAGAGTCAGGACTGCGAATACTGAGGGATCTTGTAATGGGGGTTATGTTAGAATTAAGCCAGGCTGAGGGTTTAATCTATTTTATTTACTGTAGTCATATTAAATAATGATTGTGTATATATTTGCTGTAACCTGCTAGAACAGTGGATAGTGTGGACCTGAAATATTTTAATTAAATAACCAAAATACAATCTCTCACCAACAGGAAGATAATCATACATGTGGTACTTGGTGCAAAAGACTGGACAGTCCCCATCTCACTGCTGGACCTTCGTCTGCCTCTTAATGTTGTTGAAGTTTCTTTATTTGAGTGTTTTATATATCGTTGTTCCACGTAAGAATCACTAGTTCACGACAGTGTACAGA
Organism: Rhinatrema bivittatum; assembly: GCF_901001135.1. Classification (NCBI taxonomy): domain Eukaryota; kingdom Metazoa; phylum Chordata; class Amphibia; order Gymnophiona; family Rhinatrematidae; genus Rhinatrema; species Rhinatrema bivittatum. The sequence continues at coordinate 5,702,816 of NC_042617.1, read as the reverse complement.
GTAGACACTCACAACATAGGATGAATTACAAAGGTAGGCAGGTACACAGGTGAACAAGGAAAGCGTTCTAAAACTAAGGGTGAACTTCAGAGACAGACACACAGCCAGAATATGGGGGGAGGGGGGGTTTGTTCAGGACAAATTTCAGTTATCTGTGTCAAGGTGAATTGGATGTAGCAGTCAAACAGTAGGCATTAGTGAACAGCCAAGATTTCAGCTCTCTTTCTTACATTTCTTGCTGTCTGTTATTGTTCGAAGATTCTCTGGCACTGAGTTCCACAGCTTTGGGCCAGCAACTGATATCACTTGGTCTCTAGTTTGTTAGATGAAAGTTTCTTGTGGTCGGGATTTCTAATAGGTCTTTATTCTGAGATCTAAGAGTTGGTGTGGGAATATTCCCATCATGATGATGGTCGTATTAATGTTGTTTAATATTTATTGTTAGAACTTTGTATAATATTCTTGACTATACAGGGAGCCACTGCAGTGCTATCAGAATTGGGTTGATGTGGTTGTATTTCCTTGGTCCAGTCATTTAAAGCTTTTTAAGGACTGGGTATGCTTTAATCAGATTAAGGCGAGTTTTCAGGTGTAATTACATGTTGATGTAAATCCTTAACTGACTTATTGTGAAAAAAAAAAAAAAAAAGTGTCCTGCTGCTTGGGGAAAGCTCCTATATATTAAAATTGTGACAGGAGGAGTGGGTGAGAATCAAACACCACCGACTACTTGTCCAGGAACCATCTCTTATACCACCTTAGAGCAAAGCACACAGAATTAATTTGACTTTCAAAGTACTTTCCCAGGACATAAAGATACAATTAGAACTGAATTCAAACTTCGAACTACACACGGGATTAATTTAAACTCACAAACTACTTTCCCAGTAGAAAATATTTATACTCACTAACATCTCAATCTTCAAACAGTTTTTGCAAGATTTAAATGCAAACTTTCCTGAGCAAGCCAATACTCAAGCCTGCTCACTCACCAGCAGATGCTTCTGCTTTCAGTACTCCCTCATCTACTCAGGATGCTAGATAAATCACAGGAAGAATCTCAACTAGGCAAACTGGATGGACCAACTGCAGTCAATACTATGGGTCAGCTTTCAGCACTGCTCCCGCTGATGCAACGTACTTTACCTGCATGCTTTCCCCCAGTTTTTAAACAGGGAAGTACCTGCACATGTTCCTTTTGAAAACTGCCCTGGGAAAAGGTATCTGCAGATATAAGCACCTGCTTATTCTCCTGGGTACTTTTTCCCTTGGCACGAAACTTAGATTTGAAAATGTCATCTGCATTCCCACCCAGGAAACGCTTACTTCTTACTCGGCAGAAAGTATATATGTTGATGGAGGCCTGAATTGTCCCTATAATTTTCTGAGCATATTTTAAAGGAGCTTGTTCTCTCTGAACCAAACAAGATGGAAGAGGGAGAGCAAAGCATTCCCGATATTCTTCTATATATGACAGAACTGAGAAGTGCAGACATTGCAAAAGCAGGCCTAAAACTTTCTTTCCCTGCTGCCGGACTGTCTGCCTTCAGACAGTCTGGCAGCAGGACACTTGGACACTTATTGGAGGACTATTACCTCTAATGTCATTTTGAGCCCATGCCGTTCTCTACACTAAAATTAACTCTCTACTTCTTACAATAAAGTGAGAAACTTCCAATCAAAAGCAGTGCTTGGCCCTCACCCATATGCATTGATTATGTATTATGCCTATTTAGTTCTACAGAAGTGAAATAACGGAGCCAGGGCTCTCCTGCCAATACGCTCGAGACTGGCATCAATGAGCAGATCTACAACCCTGCCTGATCCTTGGTGTTCAAATAGACACTGACCAGATATGCTTGCACCCAACTGCTTAACCTTCCAGACCTATACACAGATGAATGCAAACAGATGTCTTAATGGAGAGAAACTATTCATTTCCTTCAACATTTGTTTGCCAGCTGAAGTGAGATCAAACTAACTTAATTAAAAAAATTTGCTCCTAGTTTTTAGGGATAGATAGCCTATAATTTTTCTGAATGAAATCCATGCAAACTTTTAGCCCATGATTTGTTTTGCTAATTTAGAAACAGTGAAAGTGAGTCTACAATTACTGACCATATTATTACATTATATTTTAATTGATAAAACATTAAAATCTTTAATGCTATAACATTTTTACTAAAATCAAATTCTGATCAACAGTAGTTTGAATAATTAATAAGCTCTTAAACAATATAATTAATACAGTTGGAGGATCCTATTACTCCTACATGATCCCTGCAGATATTTTACCCAGGTAAAGGAGTGGATATTTTTGGATAGTCAGTTTACTGAACTATGTAATTATTTTATTTATTTATTTATTTAGCTAGCATTTTTATATACCGAAGTTCATGTAGCAGAGTTACAAATCAATTCGGTTTACATTTTAACATTAACCTGCATGTAAGAATGCTATTACATAGAACAAGGAATATTTGACTTGGAACAACTAAAACTGGGAGAACTGGTATTACCATAAACCATAAATAGTGATATTTTTTGTGTAACAGGCTAAACACTAGTTAGACATGTAATCATCTAAACAAAAGCTAAATAAGGATCAAACTAGACAAACTGAGAGTTGGTAAGCTGCAAGTAGGAATGCTAACTGGAGTGACAATATTGGTATATTCTGAAAGGAGTCTTTGTAAATAAGGAAGGAAGTGAATAGAGGGAGATTATTGGTGTAGATTGAAAATTTGCTTAAGTAAATGTTTTTTGAAAATTTCCCTTTATGTTACTATGAAAATGTGGCTGTGTGTCAAATGCAGGAATGTTTGTACCCACTTACACTGCAATTACACAGAAGCAGGTGCAAAGTACACGCACAGATTTGAAAAGGACATCTCTGTACAAATGTTAATAGCATGAATAGGGATATTCCCACACCAACATAAAATGTTTGCTTATACAAAACCAAACAAACAATGGTAAAGGAGAAACCCAAAAGAACAGCACGGCTAAGAGAAGTTTCCGTTCCAAGCTACTATTTGGTACAAGGTATGGGGAGAGAGAAGAGATCCTCTGGTATCCAATGATACAGAGGTCAAGAAGATGGGGCTTTTTCTGGCTCTTTTTGCCCCAATTGTATTCGGTGCATCCGGCCTGATTAAGAAGAACTTCCAGGTTCACCTTGGTTTGTTTGTTGCCTGCGCCTGGAGGAGGCTCCCTGTGGTGTGCACAATGCCAGCACCAGCAGTAAGTCTGAGACGCAGCACTCTCTGCGCCTTAGAAGGGAGGTCCATTCCCATCAAGGAATGAAAAAAATACCAAACAAAATCCATCTGCTGCCGACCCTGCACATCTGCCCCAGCCTTACCTGCAGGTTCTCCTCGAAGCCTGCCCACTCCGCGCCTGCCAGGCCCCTGCTGCCTGCTGCTGGGCTGGCCATGCTGCTCCACTCGCCGGCGGCTGCGGAGAGGAAAGGGACACCGGGGTTTGTTTGTCTGCTTATTTATTTATTTATTTATTTCAAGCCTCTCTAAGCGGCGACATAAGACACCAAACTAGAACAAAACACAGCCGCAGGCTGCAGCTTCACCAACGTCTCTCCCCCACGAATCATTCACCTGCAGCGGCCCGGACCCCTCACCCCTCTCTCCCACCCACCGCTACACTCACCCCGGGCTCCTCTACCTCTCCGACCCGGAAGTAAACACTGCGGCGCTGACGTGGGCACGTCCGGCTGCGCTCCCGCACCCGCCACGCTGAGTCATGACGCAAGAGGAGAGACGCCACTCCCAACATGGCGGCCTGAGGCGACCTCCCGCGGTACCGCGCCTGCGCCGAGAGCCAGTCCCGTCCCGTCCCGGCGGCCTGCGCGCGGAAAGATGGAGGCGCGGGCGAGTGGCATCGTGGAGGAGATGCGGAACCGGGTCGTTCTGGGGGAGTTCGGGGTCCGCAACGTGAGTATGGGAGCCGGGATAGAGGGAATAACGTGAGCATCGTCAGTATCAGAGCCCAGGGGCGAAGGGAGGGAGGAACATGAGTATCAGAGCCGAGAGGAGAGGTAGTAATAGGAGTAGTAGGGCTGGGGGGCAATGCAAGTATTAGAACCGGGGGAGGGGGTAATATGGGAGGAAGGGAGGGGGTAATTTAAGTATGGTATATATATTTTTCCTTTTGAACTTATAATCTGCAATGGATGACTTTAATTGCCTTGTTGAATGTATATTTTTGCAATGTTATTTATATTATTTCTCGGTTGTTCCTCCACCTCTGTACCTTACTCTCCATCAGGTACTGTTCCAATTTTTTTCTCTCTGTCTTGTTTTTCTCCCTCGCTGCGCTCGCTTCTTTTATCTTCCTTACTGCTCCCCTCCCCCTGTTTTTTTTTGTATTTCCCCCCCTTTCAGTTATTCTGTAAACTGGCACGATGTACCCACGAATGTTGGTATAGAAAAACAAATGAATCAATATCAGGGACTGGTGGGGGAGGAATTAACCTGAATATCAGAGTCAGGGACTGGGGTGGTATACAAAGGATCCCTACATGCCGCCTCCACTAAATCCACTCATCTAACAACCACTAGACAAGGGGCCTTCTCGACAGCGGGACCAACCATATGGAATGCCATCCCCCCGGATCTCAGACAGGAACCTTGTCTGCGGACACTCAAGAAAAAACTTAAGACCTGGCTGTTTCTACAAGTCTTCCCGTAACTAAACCAGCACCAGTTAAGTCACGGAATACACTTATTAAGACCCCTAACTCAATACGCACCATATCAGTCACTGTTACTGCACTGTTATTGTTTCCGAGTTACTCCTTCCACTTCTAGGGTCTTCTACTCCTTAGCCCCATTACCCCTGTTTTATTGTAACTTTCCTGCAACTTGTTTATGTTAAGGTTAATGTTTTATCACACTGTTCCTTGTAAACCAATTTGATATAATATTTTTCATGAAGGTAGGTATAAAAAAAAGTATAAAATAAATAAATATCAGACTTGGAGGAGGGTAATGGGGGCATTAACCTGAGTCTGGGATAAGGGAGTAAAATGAGCAACAAAGTTGAGGAAAGGAGCAACGTGAGTATTGGAGCTGGGGAGTGGGTGGAGGAGAGAATAATGGGAGTATCGGAGAGGGAGTAAAGCAAGTATCAGAGCTGGGGGCCATAAACTAAAGAGAGTATAAGAGTTGGGGAGAGGAAGGAATATATGAGCTTCAGAGCTAGAGGAGGAGTAATGGGAGTTTCCTGTTCATACCCAGATCGGTCCAGACAAGTGGTTTATGCATACCTGCCAGCCGATTGAGGCAGAGAATAAAAACTTTGAGGCACTGCTACATAACCGAGAGTGCCACCTGCGGTCCCTCAGTATTTCTGTCTCCAGCAGATGGTAGAGGTCAAACCTGCAGTTTTGACAAGAGAAAAATTTTAGAAGGGATTTAGAAAAGTAGAGAGTGCGCTTCCCAAGGTGCTAAGTACCTTTGTGGACCATCCCTTAGGTTGAGCAGGTCATCCAGTGGGTTGGTTCCCTCTCTGCTTTCAAAGTCTCCTCCTGTGAGCCTGAGGCTACTGGTCAGGGACGTATTCTTTTTCTTGTTGTTTTTGTTATATTAAATTAAGTTTAAAAAATAAGTATATACATAGAAGGAGATTCAGTACTTTGCTGGCTCACCGATTGGGGTGTTAGGCAGCTGGAGGTGCCACGGTCGGCAGGAGGAAGAGGGAGAGGAGCTCGCTGACCTTTTTTTTTTTTTTTTCCCCTGGCGGGGAAACTTGATTGGTGAGGCGGTCTTGCTGTGCGCCGCTCGGTTGAGATGACCATGCGGCTTAGGCCTCTTCCACGTGTGCAGCCTGCTGCTTAATCGGGCCCACTCTGCATGCATGTTTTTCCTGCTGCGTCGGGGATGGCGTTGAAAACACGCATGGCTGCATGCAGGGCTTGTGGCTCTGGTTGGCATGGCTGAACTCGCGGTCCCTCTGCACCAGCTGTGCTTTGGGGGAAGGAGGGGGCCTCTGCGGGAGCAGCGTCAGATATTAGGGCCTCCAGGTCGTTGGAGGCAGGGGCTGCGGACCCAGGGGGACTGTTCCCAAGATTCTTCTGGACTCGGAGACTCCCCATCTCCTCTCACCCCTGTGGGACAAGATGTGGAGGAGGTCCAGGATGGGGAAGGAGGATCAGATGTTTAACTTCTCCCTTGGGGGGTTGATGACCCAGATGGGTTTTCCCCATAATTTGTTGTTCTCCTGCATAGGGCCTTACTGGCAAGGAAGGAAGCAGGGGGTAAAAGATCCACTGTCCCTCCTAAGAAACCTAGGAAGGTTCCCTTGAGGGGTTTGGGGGATCTTATGAGATGCCAGGGGCTGCCTTGGGTGGGAGCTGGGGCCCTTGGGGATTTGGAAGATTCAGATGATATGCAGGAGGGTCCTGCATCTTCTCGGGGTGTATCCAGATGAGAGCCTAAATGCTGATCCTGATCAGTCTTAAGGATTACCCTGATCCAGATGAGGTTCTGGTGACTGAGGGGGATAATCCTCGGGTCCTACGCCTGCTTAAAAAGGAGGAGTTGGTTCGCTTATTGCTCAGGTGTTAGAGGAGCTGGTAGGGATGCAAAACCCACCTGTCTGGACTGATCTGGGGTATTACAGGAACGAAAATTAGCAGGTAAGAACCAGTTTTCCTATGAGAATCAGGGGGTATAGAAGCTGGGGGAAGGCTAGGAGAGGGATTAATGTGAGTATGAGAGCTGGGGGTATGGGGAGGAGTGGAGGAAGTAATGGGTGTTTCAGAACTGGGGAAAACTGATGTAATGGGAGTATTGGAGCTAGGGAGGGGATGAGCAGAGGGGCATCGGAGCTAGGGGAAGAGGTTTCAGGAATATCAGAGCCAGGGAGGAGGAGTAGGACTATCTGATGATTTGGGGGGGGCGGGAAGCAATGTCAATAGGAGATGAGGGGGAGGGGGTTACAGAAGCATCAGAGCTGAGGGAATGATTTATAGGGATGTGAATAGTTTTTTGACGATTTAAAATATCGTCCGATATATTTTAAATCGTCAAAAATCGTTAGGGCCACGATACAATACCAATTCCCCCGATTTATCGTCAAAAAAGCGTAAATCGGGGGAAGGGGGAGGGCAGGAAAACCGGCACACTAAAACACCCTAAAACCCACCCCCGACCCTTTAAATTAAATCCCCCACCCTCCCGAACCCCCCCCCCCAATGCCTTAAATTACCTGGGGGTCCAGCGGCACACTAAAACCCCCCCTGACCCTTTAAATTAAATCCCCCACCCCCCAATGCCTTAAATTACCTGGGGGTCCGTAGCCTTAAATTACCTCCGTAGCGGCGGTCCGTAGCTAAATTGGGGGAAGGGGGAGAGCAGGAAAAGTGGCACACTAAATAGTGTAGTCTTCAGCCGGCGCCATTTTGCAAAATGGCCGCCGCAAAATGGCGGCGGCCATAGACCAAAACGATTCGACGCAGGAGGTCGTTCCGGACCCCCGCTGGACTTTTGGCAAGTCTTGTGGGGGTCAGGAGGCCCCCCCAAGCTGGCCAAAAGTTCCTGGGGGTCCAGCGGGGGTCCGTGAGCGATTTCCTGCCGCGAATCGTTTTCCGTACGGAAAATGGCGCCGGCAGGAGATCGACTGCAGGAGGTCGTTCAGCGAGGGTTCCGGAACCCTCGCTGAACGTGTCTGGTTCCGGAACCCTCGCTGAACGACCTCCTGCAGTCGATCTCCTGCCGGCGCCATTTTCCGTACGGAAAACGATTCGCGGCAGGAAATCGCTCACGGACCTCCGCTGGACCCCCAGGAACTTTTGGCCAGCTTGGGGGGGCCTCCTGACCCCCACAAGACTTGCCAAAAGTCCAGCGGGGGTCCGGAACGACCTCCTGCGTCGAATCGTTTTGGTCTATGGCTGCCGCCATTTTGCGGCGGCCATTTTGCAAAATGGCGCCAGCTGAAGACTACACTATTTAGTGTGCCGCTTTTCCTGCTCTCCCCCTTCCCCCGATTTAGCTACGGACCGCTGCTACGGAGGTAATTTAAGGCTACGGACCCCCAGGTAATTTAAGGCATTTGGGGGGGGGGGTTCGGGAGGGTGGGGGATTTAATTTAAAGGGTCGGGGGTGGGTTTTAGGGGGTTTTAGTGTGCCGGCTCACGATTTTAACGATTTTCACGATACTTTACACACCCAAACGGCAACAATACGATTCCCTCCCCCTCCCAGCCGAAATCGATCGTTAAGACGATCGAGGACACAATTCACATCTCTAATGATTTAAAACATTTTTAGACAATGTCTCAGGATTAATCAATCCCCCGACGTGGTATACACTGAAGTGAGAGAGCAGCAGTTACATCATATACAAATCATCCTTAAAATGTTGGGATTTGAAAGTGCAGCTGCACTGACTGGCCTTGAGAGAACTTATTTAAACTTGCCAGACATAACATACAGCCATAAACTTAAAACAAGACACGTGAGAACAAAGACTTAGGTTCATTACCTAAGTAGTCCTTAGAGTGGCGAACCCCCAGCCGTTGTACAGCTCCCAATCTGACCCCCATATTTTACCTTTCAACGTGTCAGCTTTTCAGTTAAAGCAATGCCATGCACCTGTGCCTGTAGGAAGCGATTTCCATTTAGTCGCTATTACAAACCTAGCTGCAAGTAACATGTGGTGGATCAATTCTTTCTTAAATTTTTCAATTCCCATCCCAGTAGTTAGATTAAATTGCACCTCTACCGTTTGCCCAGTCAGTCGCTGGACTCTACCCACCACCCATGCTTGTACAGTCCCACAGCCTCTCCAACAGAGAGGAGACGACGTAGTACAGAAGTTTTGAGGATTGCGATATATACATAAAACTAGTTTAACCATTAGCTCAGCCCTATGGGTGCACAGGGAAGACCTGTACTCACTGTGACAAATCCTTCTCCATTTTGCAACCTCGAAATGGCACTATAAGTCTATTTCCTGCTGACGCCCGCTCCAAGGTAATCTTGGAAAAAGCCCTATATACCACTAATTTAGCTTTACGATGCATTGGGCTCAGCAACAGAGCCAGTTCAATTGCATCAGGGGCCACCCATGTCCATCCCTCAACCCTGCACTTCTCCCACTCCCTCCCAATCTTCTTATGTTATGATCGTGTCTGTGCCAATACTTCAATCTCATCCTGAAGATTGGCAAAGGATTTTAATTGCCTTTCCTCTTACAGGTGACCTAAACGTCTCAGGTCTGCCTCCCACCATTGCTTAGCATCCGCACTAAAAGTGGGGAAATGGCGGTCGGGCCACTCCTTCCCATTCCCAGACCTCGAGATCTGTCTCCCCAGCCAACTCAACCTCTAATGAATACCAGAGAGTTCTTCTATCTTTATGTAACCAAACCCGTCAACTGAGAGAACTGTTTATCCAGCTGACTTGGGCAGGGTCAGCTATCGGCTATGTGAGCTGGATAACAGCCTGATAAGTTTAGGCCTGCCAAAGAGCTCTCCTAAAGTGAGGTTAGACGTAATCCGGCTAACGTTAAGATAGCTGGGGATATTCAGTAGTATGTCTGTGCTGCTGTATGTCCCTGCAAAGTTAGCCACATAAACTTATCTGGTTAACTTTGCTAGCCAATCAGTGGCTGAATATGCACCTTTGTTGTGTATTTTGTTGAATGGGTTATTAACCTTGGAAAGACAGATGAATCTCAAATTTAAATTAAATTAATAGAAACATCAGATTGGGAGAGGGGAAAGGATTTCTGGACTGTGCGTGTTTCTCTCTCCCGGTTTCTCTCGGGGCAGCGTCTCTAAATGGGTTAATTTTGTACTTAATCACCCAGTAAAATGCATAAACCCAATCAAGACAGCATCCAAATACATTACACTTGTTTGCACGAACACTGGTGTCTTTCCCTGGAAGTGTTAACGATATATAAAAGAACCTTCATTACATCCGTTTCCTTACCATATATCTTTGGTCTCAGCGGATCATATTTATTTATTTATAACTTTTCTATACCGAAGTTCAAATACCAGAGTTAATTATCACTCCGGTTTACATTGCAACCATAAAAAACAGTGACAAAGTTGTCTTACATAGAACAGGGGGAGAGAAAAACTTGGATACAGCTTAAGCATGGGGAGTAACGTGTCAAAACTGGTAAGAACTGATAAGAGTTGGCTTTTCGGGGTAACAAGGTATTCTGAGGGAGGGGGTAGGAATGAGGGATTGTAAGGGGGTTGGAAGGTGGGGGGGGAGGGTAGCGGAGGTAATCAGTAGTCCATATTGATGGACATTCATTTGAGCATATACATTCCAACTGTTTTTCTTAATGCACTTAAAAACCACTGCTATTACTAGCAACAGTAACATGGAATAGACTTAGTTTTTGGGTAATTGCCAGGTTCTTATGGCCTGGATTGGACTCTGTTGGAAACAGGATGCTGGGCTTGATGGCCCCTTGGTCTGACCCAGTATAGCATGTTCTTATGTTCTTAAGCAGCACTTTCTTACTACTGGTATGAAGCAAAATCATTTTCTTAGCGACTAGTCAGATTAATCCAGAACAAGTGTGTTATGCACCTCTACCAGCAGATGGAGACAGAGCAAACTGATGTCACAGTATATATACTCATACAGCGATATCCGCCGCCTTGTATTCTGTCTCCAGCAGATGGTGGATGTGCATCTCCCCACTAGGGATTGCTTCAGATTGAAAAGAAGTAAGGAAAATTAATTCTCCCTGCTCTCTTGCGGTGATAGCAAATGGTCCCGCCCCCAGTTGAGCATTCTTGAGGTGATTTCTGTGGTCCCTCAGATGAGTGCCTGGCTTTTCAGCCACCGTGGACTTAGCTATTTAACAGCTGAAAGGCAGTGTGTGCAGGAGCTGAGCACAGCGGTGACGGCATATGCCATCTCAGGGCTGGAGCAACACACTGCAAGCCGTGCACTTGCACAGGGTGGCAGCTCTGAAGAGGCAGCAGCCTGGGTCAGCTAGTGGTCAAAGTGGAGCGGAGGCTGCGGGGCCACCTGGAGGATGCCACCCCACGGGCAGCTGAAGACAATACCTCAGGACGCAGAGGAGGCTTGCCAAACCCCTACCTGATCCGATGTAGGGGAAAAAAACATCTTCTGCACAAGCTGGCAGCAGGAGCAGCAGCATTTGAGTGACGTCATCTCCTGTTGCTGTGGGGTCAGTCTCACGAGAGGAGGAGCAAGATTTCACAGCTCCCACTGCGAGACTGGTTCTGCAACAGCAGGAGATTCACTCAAATGCTGATCCTGCTGCTGGCTCGTGTGGGATGAGTGAGAAGCACGACACTAGTAAATTGTGCTAGGGAGTCCCAGCACTTGGAGTGGGAGGAGGAAGAGCCTGGGCGTGACTGGGTGAGGCAGTTCTTTGGGGACTGTAGGCAGGCAAGTTACCCGATCTTTGGGTGCTGGCAAAGAGGCCTTGAGACACTGAGGCAGTGGTGGCCATCTTGCCACCACGTGACAGAAGGCAGACTGGTTCAACAGAATTCCCCGTCCCCACTGTCACCGATGGTTCATGGAACTTCAGAGGACCAGGATGGTGTAGGGGAGCCTGTTGGTATCATCAGCAACCATCTCCTCAGCAGGCTCCCCTACACCATCCTGGTCCTCAGAAGTTCCATGAACCATCGGTGACAGTGGGGATGGGGAATTCTTGGCCACCAGGAATATGGTCTCCTTGGTGGCAGCTCAAAGGTACCTGTGGTTGTATAATTGCTTGAGGATGTGTGGTCCAAGTTGCAACTGTGTAACCTCCCTATCAAATGGAAGCTGTTGTTCAGGGACGACTTGGAGCAATTGATAAAGCATTTGGGTGAGTCAGAGGGAAACAAATTGCTGGATGATAAAAAGATCGGCAAGAAGAATTTCCTGTCTCATTCTCATTTAAGAGAAGCAAGGAGATTCAGTTTCAGCAAGAATGCTTCCTTCTCATTGCAAAGGCAAGGATTGGGGCAGCAGCAGTCTTTTTGAGGGGCTCATAGACCTGCCTATGATAATTCTGGTCAAGGGACCGGAGGAAGTAAGGCTTCCAATGACCAGGCAGGTCCACTCCTCTGTGGAGGCCGTTGTGGGGAGATTAACCCTCTTATGAGGAGTGGACTAAGATCACAGCAGATCGAGTTCTAGAGGCGATAAAAGATGGCTACACGTTACAGTTTTCACGCCCATTCAGAGAGGCCTATGTAGTGTCTCATTGTACATCCAGCGTCAAAAGGGAAGTTGTGAGGGATACGTTACAGCGCGTGCGATGCTTAGAAGCAAGGGTGCCGGTTCTATCGCCCCGGGGTAAGGGCCAGGGAAGGTACTCTGTTTTTCTTTGTGGTTTAGAAGGAGGACACCTTTTGGCCTATTCTGGATCTGCAGAAGGTCAATGTGGTGGTGTGAGTGCATGTTTTCGTATGGAAACATTGTGAACAGTGATAGCGGCTGTTCGCAAAGAGGAGTATCTGGCGTCTTTGGATTTGACAGGCAAGTCTGCATATCCCCATTCGTCTAGACTATTGGAAGTTTCTGTGGCTTGTGGTGCTAGGTGAGCATTTTCAGTTCCGAGCTCTCCTTTTCGGCTTAGCGACTGTGCCGAGGACTTTCACAAAGGTGATGGTAGTAGTAGCAGCAGCGTTGCTATGGGAAGAGGTTCTGGTTCACTCTTTCTTGGACAACTGGCTCATAGGGGCGAAGTCGGAATTGGAGTTCAGCAGGTTCTGAGTTTGTGCGGTCCCTGGACTGGGTAGTGAACTTAGTGAAGAACAATTTGATTCCATCACAGTCATTGAAATACTTGGGGGTGGGTTTCGATACCTGCATGGGCAAGGTGTTCCTTACCTTGGAGAGGGTGACCAAGTTACAGTCTTCAGATGCTTCGTTTACTCTGCCTTTCGTTGTCGAGGGTCTGGGATTATTTTCAGGTCCTGGGTTCTATGATTTCTATGCTGGAATTAGTTCCGTAGGAGTTTGCTCACATACGGCCTCTGCAGCGAGCTCTTTTGTCCCATTGGAATCCATTGTCGGGAGTTTTTTTTACCTGCCTTTACCACTTCAGGGATGTGCCAGGTCCAGTCTCTCATGGTGGCTGTCTTGTCACAACCTGGAGAGAGGGGTGGAGCTGGAATTTCCAGACTGGGTAGTAGTGACCACGGATGCTAGCCGGGGAGGGGGGCTGTTTGTAAAGGGCAAATGGCCCAAGGTCTATCAATCACTTGGAAATGAGAGCAGTTCACAGTGTTGGCTTCCTTTCTCCTCAGATCTGAGGACGAATCAGTGAGCGTCTTTTCGGACAATGCGATGATGGTGGCGTATATCAGAGTGGGACGAAGAGCCACTGGGTGGCTCAGGAGGCCCCAGAACCTTTTGTCTGGGCAGAACAGTATCTGGCGGGGGTAGTGGCATCCCATGTGGCCGGATTAGACGGCAGTTAGCAGTTAGATCCAGGGGAATGGGAGTTATCCTCAGAGGCCATGGATCTCATTCGAGCCTGGTAGGGCTCACCACTATTGGCCCTGATGTCTCTGTGTCTCAATAGCATGGTGGATTGGTTTTTCAGAGCAGGAGAAAGATGAAATCTGAAGGGGGTCGATGCTCTGGTCCTCCTGTGGTCCATGGAAATTCTGCTGTATGTGTTTCCCCTGTGGCCTCTTGTAGGTTGAGTTTTGTGGTGCATGGAGTGGCACCCAGGGGAGAGTGGTTTTTGTAACACCAGAATAGCCACACCATTTGTGGATCTGGTTCATTTGGTAGTGGACAGATCCATCCGATTCAGTCATTTGATGATCTTTGTCAAGGGCCCATCTTGGATCAGGCAGATCACTTTTGTCTCGTGGCTTGGCTTTTGAGAGGAGGAGATTGTGCTTGAAAGGGTACTCAGAAGTGGTGATTGCTGCATTACTTCAGGTTAGGAGGCCATCTGTTTCTCTGGCTTATGTCAGAGTATGGAAGGTGTTTGAAGAAGGTGTCGACCCTTTATGGGTGGAGGTTCTTCACATCTTGCCATTTTTTTTGCAGAAGAGTTTGGCCAAGAGATTGGCTTACAATTCGCTTTGAGTACAGGTAAGATCAGGGAAGGCAGCTGGCTTCGCACCCAGATGTCATTCGTTTTTGAAGGGCAGTGAAGCATTTGCGTCCGCTTGACTGTGGGATGCGTCCAGACTGGAACCTTAATTTGGTTCTGCGAGTACTGGATGGACCTTCTTTTGAGCCTTTGCATTAGGCTTCTTTGGAGGATCTTACCTTAAAGACAGTCATCTTGGTTGCGATTTGTTTGGCCAGATGGATTTCGTAGCTGCAGGCTTTGTTGTATAGGGATCCTTTTCTGTGGATTACGGATGACTGAGTCTCATTGAGTACAGTCCCTTTCTTTTTGTTGAAGATTGTTTCCTCTTTTCCTCTTAATCAAATGGTGGCGCTTTTCAACATTTGATGGCAGAGATGCCAAATGCGAGAGAACTATTCGTTCTGTTGCATTATCTTACGGCCACTAACAGTTGTTGGCGATGGGATCATCTCTTTATCTAGTTTAGTGGAGCAAAGAAGGGTGCAAAGGCCTCAGTGGTGTGCTGGCTAAAGGAGACCATCTGTTCAGCGTATATCTGTAAAGGTCGGACTATTCTAGGAGGTCTGCGTGCACATTCTAGGGCACGAGTGTCAGCTAATATCTCCGCAGGAAATTTGTCATGCAGTGACACGGTCTTCACGTCATACTTTATACCAGGCATTTACTGATTGGATGTTCGGGCACCTGAAGAGGCTACATTTGGTGAAGGTGTGGTGCAAGCTTGTCTTTTGGGATCCCGCCCATGTAGGGGAGCTTGGGTATATCTTACTTGTCTGGACTGAGCTGGGGTATGAACAGGAAAAGAAAATTGGACTGATGTGTGGTATAGCAGGTAAGAACCACAGGCTCATCTCCTTTAATTTTGAAAGACCTGTGTTCTGCTGCTGGCTGTATAGAGTGCCGTAGAGCTCTAGTTTCAGATTTTCAAATTCCTTTCTCAGGGTTGAGGGCTGCAGTTCAGGAGTTCCAACCTTTTGTTTCCCTGCTCGCTTTGAGAGAGGAAGTTAGGTTAAAGTTGGCGGGGGTTCATTTTGGCTTGGATACAGGGCAATACTGAAGGACTCGGGTGGCACTCTTGCTTATGTAGCAGTGTCTGAAACGTTTTTCTCTGCCTTCATCTGCTGGTAGGGATGCAAACCCACTGGTCTGGACTCTGGGCTGATGTGTGGTATTCCAGGAATGAAAATTAGCAGGTAAGACCCAAGTTTTCTTTCTTTGTAATACTTGCATTGTGTCAGAGAGAGCCTCCTCCTGAGGTTCCCAGGGTGTAATATGTACAGGCCACGTACCAAGGTGCTTGGAAGTTCTTCTTAATCGGGCCGCGTGCCCAATTCAGTTGGGGCTATTTCTGTATCTTTCTGCCACATTTTCTTGCTTTCTGATTGAATCCCTAAGTTGTCATCAATTGTGGTTGTTGCAGTGCTGTTTTAGTGGCATAAAGTGGACAATATGTGCAGGCCGCTTCCTCATTATCCCACTTCTTTGGGCTTTTATAGGTTCACACCACGGATTTCCCTGGGAATTACCCAGGTTATGATGATACTTGGGACCAGGAGAAGTTTGAGAAGGTGAGTGTCACGGTTACTGATTATGTGGAGCAGGTTTGGGCTGCCCTCAACCTTAGGAAGCTCCTTCTGTGTCCTTTTGTTGGGGGAAGCCCTCACTGTTGTCTCTCTCGCTGCAGTGTCAGGACAGACCCTCTGCCACCTCCCTCTGGCTAGCTGGCTGGCTGTCTTACTGCAGTGTCAGGATAGACCCTCTGGCGCCTCCCTCTGGCTGGCTGTCTTACTGCAGTGTCGGGATAGACCCTCTGCCGCCTCCCTCTGGCTGGCTGTCTTACTGCAGTGTCGGGATAGACCCTCTGCCGCCTCCCTCTGGCTGGTTGTCTTACTGCAGTGTCGGGATAGACCCTCTGCCGCCTCCCTCTGGCTGGCTGTCTTACTGCAGTGTCGGGATAGACCCTCTGCCGCCTCCCTCTGGCTGGCTGTCTTACTGCAGTGTCGGGATAGACCCTCTGCCGCCTCCCTCTGGCTGGCTGTCTTACTGCAGTGTCGGGATAGACCCTCTGCCGCCTCCCTCTGGCTGGCTGTCTTACTGCAGTGTCGGGATAGACCCTCTGCTGCCTCCCTCTGGCTGGCTGTCTTACTGCAGTGTTGGAACAGACGAGTTTTGCTGCGTCCCGCTGGCTGTCTTACTGCAGTGTCGGGATAGACCCTCTGCCTCCTCCCTCTGGCTGACTGTCTTACTGCAGTGTCGGGACAGACCCTCTGCCGCCTCCCTCTGGCTGGCTGTCTTACTGCAGTGTCGGGACAGACCCTCTGCCGCCTCCCTCTGGCTGGCTGTCTTACTGCAGTGTCGGGATAGACCCTCTGCCGCCTCCCTCTGGCTGGCTGTCTTACTGCAGTGTCGGGACAGACCCTCTGCCGCCTCCCTCTGGCTGGCTGTCTTACTGCAGTGTCAAGATAGACCCTCTCTGTTGCCTCCCTCTGTCTAGCTGGCTGGCTGTCTTGCTGCAGTTCCAGGAAATACCCTCCCTGCTATCTCCCTCTGGCGGTCTCGCTGCAGCATCAGGCCAGATTTTCTCTGGCTGTCTCACTGCCTCCCTCTTTGTTTCTCACCACTGCCTGCCTCTGTCGCCGTAGAATTTCCAGGTGGATGTGGTGCAAATGACTGAGGACACGCTGGAATTTGATATGATTGGAATTGATGCAGCACTCGCTAACGCCTTTCGACGCATTCTGCTGGCAGAGGTAAAAGGGCTCCTATTGCTGACTTTTGGAGGGAAACTGGGGTGGAGGACTGACCTGTGGCTGTTGGAAGAGTGCAGTGGCGATGGAGGTGAGGAGTCTGATAGTGATAAGGGTGAGGTAGGGAAACAGCAATTAATGATATGGGAGGGTGAGATTTTGGTGGCGAATGGGGTAGGGGCAAGGGAGAGGCTGTGGGTGATGATTGGGGAAGGAGAGACTGGTGATGAAGGTAGGAGGGGGAAGGGGACACAGAGGGGAGAGACTGGTGGTGATGAGGGTAGGAGAGTAATTGTGAGTGGGGAGGAGAGACTGTGGTGATGAGGATGGGGCAGGGGATAGTTGGTAGGGATGTGCTATCATTCAAGACGAATTAGGCAATTTCAACAAAATTGCCTAATTCGTCCTGGTTCAAGGACCAGGACGAATTTTGGGAAAAATTTGATTTCGGGTTAGTACGCACTACAGGGGTGGGCAATTCGGTCCTCGAGGGCCGCAAACCAGTCGGGTTTTCAGGATATCCTTAATGAATATGCATGAGAGAGACCTGCATACACACTGCCTCAGTTGTATGCAAATCTATTTCATGCATATTCATTAGGGGTATCCTGAAAATCCAACTGGTTTGCAGCCCTTGAGGACCGGACTTGCCCACCCCTGCACTAACAGGAGTTAAAATGTTAGCACCCACTAACCCCGCCCCCCGAATTACAAAGGCCCAAACCGCAGGAAATACCCTAATAGTTGGTTTTTCTGTGTTTCAGGTGTATCCGGAGGATGACTTGTACTTGGATCTGTTGCATAAATTTAAACTTCCATCGTGTATTACAGTTGGAAGGAAGGGATAGGGGAGTTAGGGATACTTTAGTCCTGTGATAAGTTGCGCTCAGTAGAGCGCAAAGTTTATCTTGCAGTTGTGAAACATTTTTTCTGTGCAAACTTTACTACCGATGCAGGGGCCTAGAAGTTAGGTAGGACACCTCCATGAATGAATTTCAGATCAAGCTCTGGAATGAGCAAGTTCTTTGCCAAAGAAGGAATGCAGGATAAAAAGAGGGTTTGGAAAGACCCATGACCAGCATCCTGTCTTCTGCATGTGTTCCTGCTGGAAGCCTGCAGCAGTGGTGCTCCTTTATCCTTTTCCCCATTCAAAAGATTCTTCTCTAGAAGATCCCTCATTCTCTTTTACAACCTTGGCTGTGCAGATAAACAGGCTACACAGTGAGGATCTTTAGTGTCTGGATCTCAGCCTTTGGTGGCATGAAAGAGGACCATGTAGCAGACCTGACTTAGTTTGGAGCCTCTGTGAGGTTAGTTTAGAGGAGACAATATATCCCTTTGAGAAATCCATTCCTTCAATCTTGTCCTTCTGCCACAGGAGATTGGGATGAATATATCACCCAAAAGTTTTCAAGAGGGCAGAGACTGGCCCTGGCTTGCTGTAAGGTAGACAGTTGTGGAAGCTTTTGCTACTCCAGGATGTTCTGTTTTGGGGAGTGAAAAACCAAAGGCCTCTGCATGAGGTCTCCTCAACTTGGAACCTGAGCTTAGTTTTGAAGGGATCTGGCTTCCCTTCTCAAGCTTCAAAGGGTGTCATTGAGTCGGTTTCCTTGGTGGCCTTTGGTAATTTTAAAGGAAAGTTATCTCTGTGCATAATACTATCCCTCTTCTAAGAGTAGTGTTTCACTTTTGACCAAAGTCGGGTGATCTAGGGCAGGACAGGAAAGGCCATTTTGAATTCTGCTGTAGGTCACTTTTGAGATGATTTATCTGGAGATAAAGAAGTTGAAGTTTAAATTTAACTGAAGGTAACTGGCCTAATAATGACCTTTATGTAGGGATTATCTTATTCATGAGTTATTGACCATGTGTAGCGTGCATGGGTCTGAGGATCCCCTGGATATTTTGCCCAGTGCCGTACCTGTGCTGAGAAGTTCCGGTGTGAGCACTTCTGGTCACTAACGTGTCGGCTTATAAGAATCGATCACATATTCATCTACCCTCCCCCCTTTCCTCACTTATTTAGTATATTCCTACATAAAAGGCAAAAATACTCTGTGTAATGATATAGAAAAGGTGATATTTTCTCTTAGCAATAATAAAACCGATTTACAAAAAGGTATGGTACGAATACAAGTAGTGAAGTAACATAGAAATGATGGCAGAAGACCAATAGGCCCATCCAGTCTGCCCAGCAAGCTTTCACACTTATTTTCTCATACTCACTGTGAGGAAGTTCAGGGAGAATTGGCCAACCCAGATTTTGCTAAGCCCAGCTCCTCCCATTCAGAGGATGGGTCAGCAACAGCCTTAAGCAGAAGTACCCCAGATCTGAGTAACCCCGAGACTGGGTCATTCCATGGGAGAGGGAAATTTAGCAGTACTTACCCCAGTACCTCCTGGGCTAAGCATGGACTCTGCCACCTTCTCTTAGGTGGAATACTTTCAAGGCTTTCAAGCCTACATACAGGCGCAGTCTGCTACCTCTCTTGCCCCAGTCTGAACAGAACCTCAGCCGTAAGCACTCCCTCTCCCAATCCTATCGGCAGATATTGAGGCTTTCCTCGACTCGCCAAGGGAATCCCTTGGCATCCGGCATGGATGAAGAAGAGTATCCAGATTCCTTGGAAGATGTAGAAATCCCCCCCCCCCCCCTCGGTTTAGAACTGTATTGGACCATGTCATGTTTTTCCATAGGGTCGAATTGCCGGCCCTGGTTTCCCACACCATGAAGATGCTGGGAGCTCCTGGTGTGGACTCCCATTCTAATTTCCCTAAAGAAAGCCTCTTGCTACTTTTTGTACTGGAAGCCATCCAGGAGTTGATTGACCCGGAATGGGATGCTCCAGAACCAAGTTTTAAAGGTGGATGAGCGTTAAAGCTCTATACCCACTGGATCCGGTAGTGAGAGAGCATTTGTGTTTCCCTAAAGTGGTTGTGCTGGCCTTTGCCTTCTCTAAGTGAACAACTATCCCAATGGAGAGAGGCGTGGTCTTAAAGGATGCGCACGACAGGCGGATGGAGTCCATCCTTAAACAGGCCTTTGATCCAGTAGCAATGACCTTACAAATTGCTTCTTGTTGTGCCCTGGTAGCTTGTTTGTGGCTGCTCCTCTCTCGGGAGGTGGATGACTTGGAGGTGAATATCAGAGTGGTTATGGAACCCCCGCCACCTTTTTAGCTGATGCAGGCTCAGACCTAGTCTGTATCTCGGCCAGAGAAGTGGCCTCAGTGTTGGCGGCCGGAAGACAGACGAAACCTCCAAGGCAAATCTCACAAAGATGCCCTTTAAAGGATCACTCCTCCTCAGAAACAAATTGGAAAAGCTGGCCAAGAAATGGTGTGAACCTCTATTCCCTGTACGTACCTGGATCAGTCCAGACCGTGGGTTATGTCCCCAATCCAGCAGATGGAGTCAGCACAAGCTTTGAGGGGGCGTCACCATATATGCTACTACCCCCTCTGCAGGAGTTCAGTATCTTCTGACTCCAGCAGATGCGAGTAGGGGAATCAGGGTTTCTCCCAGTTTGTTTCTGTAGGATAGCCTTTTTCCTTGCTTTCTTTGTGCTTGGGCTTTCTGCCTTGCTCCCTTTATCTTGGGCTTCTGCCTATTTGTTTCTGGATCAAGTTTTTATTCTTAAAAAAAAATAAAAAAGGTTTTTCGGTTTGTGGAGGCGTGGCTTCCTCCTGTGCTGTTTTCCTCTCTTTGTGCTGTGACTTGGCGCCGGGTAAGTTTGTTCTTTTGCTCCTGTATTTTCTTTTACAGCTTCATAGCCGGTGCCTCGCGGATGCCGGTGGTGCCGGCCTCTCCGCGTTAGCGGCCATCTTGCAGCTCCACGTGGGCTGCTAGGGCTCAGACAGGACTCCTTTGGCGGGTTGTGCGGCCGGGAGGGCCCCCCGCGGCACTTTCTTTGGCGGGCAGTGCAGGCCGACAGGGCCCCCCGCAGCGGCGGCCCCCCCGCGGCACTTTCTTCGGCAGGCAGTGCAGGCCGACAGGGCCCCCCTGCAGCGGCGGTTTTTCCCGCGGCCCCCTCCCGAGGCTTGATTCTTCTTAGTTTCGTTGCCAGCGTTGCTCTCCCTCGTGGAGCCGATGCCGCGGCCGTCGCGTTGCGCGGCCTGCGGCGAGCCGGAGTCTAGGATTTCCCGCGAGGGCATCTGCGCACGGTGCCTTCCCGGGGGGGAAGGCACCTCGCAGTCCCTCGCAGAGTTTTCCTTCTTTCCGTGTTTGCCCGGGAGGCGCGGGCCGGCCCCTCCCCCATTCCTGGCGGGAACGGCGGCCATTTTAAATTCCCTGCGCCCTGAGAGGACTCAGGCAGCGCTGGAAGACAGGGATTCTGCGGAGGTTCCCCCCCCCCGACTTTGCTGCCGGAGCAAGGCCCTCAGGGGCAGGGACCAACGGCTTCTCCCGTCCTTGGAGCCCCCTCAGGCAGACTGGGATTCTCCCCGGAGTTTTTCTACTTATGCACACTGCATACCTCAGGGGTTGGACGCTCCTGCGGGTCCTCCCCCTGCCAAGATTCCTCGGACGTCGGCCCCCTCACAGGCCCCCCCCGGCGGGAGCGGGGGCTCCTCCCTCACAGCCGCAAGCTCGACCCCGGCCCTCCTCCGGGTCTCTGGGAGCGGGACCAGGCCCAGCAGATCCTGGACCTGATCTTCCGGACTCGAGCCAAGGGGACTCCGCGGCGGAGGGAGACGACCCTCGCACCCTGCGCCGCTTCCAGAGGGAAGAGCTGGATGACCTGATCCCACTGATAATTCAGGAACTGGACTTGGACCCGCCGCCGGACCCGCCCGCCCCAGTAGCGCCCGCGGTCGTCGTCACTTCCTCGAAGAAGGGGGATCCGGTCCTTGCAGCCCTTCGACCGAGGGCCCGAGCTTTTCCCATCCACGAATCCTTCCTACAGCTTCTCACTAGGGAATGGGATACCCCGGAGACCTCCCTGAAGGTCGGCCGGGCCATGGAAAAGCTTTATCCACTACCGGAGGATTTCCTGGATCTCATAAAAGTGCCAAAGGTGGATTCCGCGGTGTCGGCAGTCACGAAGAGGACGACGATACCAGTGACGGGAGGAGCGGCCCTAAGGGACATGCAAGATCGCAAGTTGGAAGTTTTTCCTTAAGAGGGTCTTCAAGGTCTCCGCACTGGGGATGCGCTCAGTGATGTGCAGTTCACTTGCCCAGAGGGCGAGTCTTCTCTGGGTGCAACAACTCCTCACATCGCAGGCTCTGCCAGCCGATGAGGCCGCCCAGGCGGATAGGCTGGAAGCTGCGGTGGCGTACGGGGCTGATGCCTCGTACGCCCTGTTTCGGGTCCTGGCAAGATCCATGGTCTCTGTAGTGGCGGCACGAAGACTGCTGTGGCTTCGCAACTGGGCGACGGATACGTCCTCGAAGTCGAGTCTAGGTTCCCTGCCTTTCAGGGGTAAGTTCCTCTTCGGGGAAGATCTGGACCAGATCCTCCAGTCTCTGGGGGAAAACGCCGTTCATCGTCTGCCGGAGGACAGATATCGTCCCTCCAGGGGGTATGCCTCCTCCCGGACCAGAGCCAGGGCACAACGGCGCTACAGGAGCTACAGGCCGTCGGGTTCCCGGCCCTCCTCCTCCAGGACCCAGCCCTGGTCGCGTTCCTTTCGAGGTCGTAGGCCCGCACGCGCCGCCTCCGGAGCGGGTAACCCCTCTCCTAAGGTTTCCCAATGATGTCAGGGCTCGCCCACTTCGCCACTCCCAGGATTGGGGGTCGGTTGGCGCTTTTTCTACAAGGAGTGGGCGCAGATCACCTCGGACCAGTGGGTCTTAGACACCATTGAACAAGGCTACGCATTGGAATTTGTCCGCCCTCCGAAGGGAAGGTTCATCTTCTCCCCCTGCGGATCCGCCCCCAAGCGGCGAGCGGTGCAGTCGACTCTGGCCAGACTTCAGGAGATAGGCGCTATTGCGCCCGTGCCCTTCGGAGAGGTGGGCTTGGGTCACTGTTCCATCTACTTCGTAGTGCCAAAGAAGGATGGATCCTTCCGGACCTTTCTGGACCTCAAGGAGGTCAACAGGTCCCTCCGAACTGTTTGGTTTCGCATGGAAACGCTGCGGTCTGTGATTGCGGCGGTACACAGGGGGGAGTTCCTTGCCTCCCTGGATCTGACGGAGGCCTACCTGCATATCCCCATCCGACCGGACCATCACCGTCTCCTCCAGTTCAAGATTCTGGACCAGCTCTTCCACTTCATCGCTCTTCCGTTAGGCTTGGCGACGGCGCCGCGCACCTTTACCAAGATCATGGTGGTCGTAGCGGCCGCCCTTCGGAAGGAGGGTATTCTGGTCCATCCTTGTCTGGACGATTGGCTCATCCGAGCGAAGTTTTTCTCCCACAGCCGAGCAACGGTGGCCAGGGTAGTACAGTTCCTGCGTTCCCTGGGATGGGTGGTGAATTTCTCCAAGAGCTCCCTCGAGCCCTCGCAGCGCTTGGACTTTTTGGGGGCGACTTTCGACACACGACTAGGCAAAGTTTTTCTACGTCTGGACAAGGCGCACTCCTTGCGGGATAGCATACAGCGGTTCTCTGCGTTGCCAGATCCCACCTCCTGGGACTACCTGCAGCTCCTGGGAGTGCTGGGTTCCACCATCGATATGGTACCTTGGACGTTGGCGCATCTCCGGCCCTTGCAGAGGGCGCTCCTCTCCCGTTGGAAACCAATTTCGCAGGACTACCAGATGGCCCTCCCGCTCCCTCAGATGGCCAGGGACAGTCTGAACTGGTGGTTGGATCCGTCGAAACGGGCCCGCGGCGTGTCCCTCGATTTGCCGAATTGGGTGGTGGTAACCACCGATGCCAGTTTAGTAGGCTGGGGGGGGGGCAGTCTGCGATCGAAGCACCACGCAGGGGACGTGGTCCGAGGCGGAGGCGAAGTGGTCCATCAACCGTCTGGAGACCAGAGCGGTCAGACTAGCACTGCGACATTTCCTGACGCTTCTTCGGAACCAGGAGGTCAGAGTCCTATCGGACAACGCAACCACAGTGGCCTACATCCACCACCAAGGGGGCACGCGCAGCCCGCAGGTGGTGCTCGAGGCGGCGCTTCTGCTGCAATGGGCGGAGTGTCATCTCGTCCGGCTAGCGGCCTCGCACATCGCCGGGGTGGACAACGTCCAGGCGGACTTCCTCAGTCGTCGGCTGCTGGACCCCGGAGAGTGGTCTCTCTCTCCGACGAAGCGATGCAACTTCTCGTCCATCGGGATCTGATGGCGTCCGCTCTCAACGGCTGGATCTGATGGTGTCCGCTCTCAACGGCTCCGCAGAATAGACACTCACCCGGAGGCGGTAGTTTCCACCCTGCTGCGAGCGCGAAAGACGTCGACGTCGGTGACCTACGCTCGGGTCTGGAAGATTTTCGAGCTGTGGGGTTCCACACAGGCCACGAGCCCGCAAAGGCCTCTTCCCCAGATCCTTCAGTTTCTACAAGCGGGGGCGGACAAGGGACTCGTCTATAATTCACTGCGGGTCCAAGTGGCCGCCCTTGACTCGCTGTTGCGCGATGGGGGCTCTCTCTCCTGCAGCACCCGGACATCGCTCGGTTCCTCAAGGGCGTCAAGCATTTGCGGCCTCCGTTAAGGGACCCTTGTCCCTCCTGGAATCTCAACCTGGTACTTCGCTCCCTGGCGGGACCTCCTTTCGAGCCACTGCGCAGTGCAACGATCAAGGACCTCACCCTCAAGGCTGTCTTCCTGGGGGCCATCTGTTCCGCTCGACGCATTTCGGAGCTGCAGGCACTGTCGTGCAGGGAACCCTATCTTCGTTTCTCCGATTCCGGAGTCTCGCTCCGCACCGTTCCCTCCTTTCTTCCGAAGGTAGGGTCGGCATTCCACGTGAACCAGACGGTGGGGCGGCCGTCCTTCGCTGCCTCGGAGCCGAGGTCTCTCCGACTCTTGGATGTCAAGCGCGCCCTGCGCCTCTATCTGGAGGCTACAAATGAGTTCCGGATTTCTGTCCATCTCAGGCCTCGAAGACGACCATTGCCAGATGACTGAAGGCCGGCATTGCCGCTTCTTACATTGGGTCGGGCTGGACTCCGCATTGTAGCGCATTCTACACGTTCTCAGGCGGCTTCCTGGGCGGAGGCTCGCTCGGTCTCCTCTCACGAGTCTGTAGAGCGACCACTTGGAAGTCTTTACACACATTCTCGGAGCACTATCGTCTGCACCTCGCCTCGTTGGTCTCTGGACACTTTGGCGAGCAGGTTCTCTGAGCAGGCCTCGCAGGACCCCACCCGATTTAGGGAAGCTTGGGTACATCCCACGGTCTGGACTGATCCAGGTACGTACAGGGAAAAGAAAATTATTACTTACCTGCTAATTTTCGTTCCTGTAGTACCATGGATCAGTCCAGACGCCCACTGCGTTTGGGTTTTCTGATCCTGCTCAGCTTTCTCTAAAGTACGGTAGTGCTGTATGTCTCTCACGACGTTTCAGTTTTTCACTGTTTTCTCACTGTTTTCACAGCTCCCTACAAGTTGGCTGGCTGTTTCGCAGCTTCCTACCCGTTGATAGGACGCTTGCAGTTAGTTACTCATGTTACTCGGCTTATGGTTGCCGGTTCTTATAAACTTGATCCATTACGGGGGTTTTGTTTTCTACTCGGGCTTTGATATACTCGATACTGAACTCCTGCAGAGGGGGTAGTAGTATATATGGTGACGCCCCCTCAAAGCTTGTGCTGACTCCATCTGCTGGATTGGGGACATAACCCACGGTCTGGACTGATCCATGGTACTACAGGAACGAAAATTAGCAGGTAAGTAATAATTTTCTTACTCCAGCAGATGCGAGTAGGGGAATCTGGGCTTGCGCCCGATTACCTGTAACCTTTTTTGCTTCCCTTGTTTGGGCTCTTCTTTTCTGTTTTGTTCGCTTTAGTGTTTTTGGATCAAGTTGTGCTTCTTATAAAAAAAAAAAAAAAAAAAAAAGTTAATTGCTTAATTGGAGAGGCATGGCTTCCTTGTTGTGCTGGCCCTCTGTCTCTTTTCTTTCTCCTTTCCCGGCGCTAGTCTGGTGGTTATCCGGGGTAAGTTGTATTTTTTTATTGCTGTAAATTTACTTTTCAGCTAGGTTGGACGCGGCTGCCGGTGGGACCGGTCTCCCAGCGTCTTCTCCCTCTCCCGCGGCCATTTTGACGGCTCCTCGTGGGCTGCAGCGAGGAGCAGGGAGATTGCCTTCAGCGGGTTGTGCGGCCAGGAAGGCCCCCCCACGGCGCCGCTTTTTCTCTCGGCGGGTAGTGCAGGCCATCCGGGCCCCCCCGCGGCGGCGCTCCGTTTCGCGGCCCCCCCGAGGCACCCGGGTGTGTTTGGTCTGCCGGGGCTGTTCTTTGCCCGCGCTTTCGATGCCGCGGCCGTCGCGTTGCTCGGCCTGCGGCGAGCCAGGATCGCGCATTTCGAGGGAGGGCATCTGTTCTCGGTGCCTCCCCGGGGGGGAAGGCACGTCTCGGTCCCTCTCTCATTTCTCTCCTCTGGCAGCCTTGCCCGGGCGGCGTGGGCCGGCCCCTCCCCCATTCCTGGCGGGAATGGCGGCCATCTTGCATGCGCTGCGCCCTGAAGGATCTCAGACAGCGCTGGGGGACGGGGATTCCTCAGAGGGCTCTCCCCCGAACTTGCTACCGGAGACAGAGCCGGAAGCAGACCCGCAGGGGCAGGGTCCCCCGGGGCCCCCACCCGCGGAGGTCCCCCCGAGTAGGCCGGGGTTTTCCCCGGAGTTCATCCGATTGATGCACCTTGCTTATCTGCAGGACCTTGCTGCTCCCGCGGAACCGCCTCCACCCAAGCTACCGCGGCCTTCGTCCCTCTATCCGGCCCCCCCCGCTCCGGCGGGCGTGGGGGCCCCACAGCTCTCCTCCCACGCTCGGCTCCCTGTGGGCTCGGGGGGACCGGGGTCAGACCCAGTCTCTCCTGGGTCGGATCCTGCAGCCTCGGGACAGGGGAACTCCACTTCCGAGGGAGAGGATCCACGCACGCTGCGGCTTTTCCAGCGGGAGGAGCTGGATGACTTAATACCGCAAATCATCCAGGGGTTGGACCTCGATCCCCCGCCGGACCCGCCAGCTCCCGTGGCACCCGCTGTCGTCACGTCCGCAAAGAAGGGGGATCCGGTGCTGGCAGCCCTTCGCCCGATGGCTCGGGCTTTTCCCATTCACGAGTCGTTCCTGCAGCTCCTCACCAGGGAATGGGATGCCCGGAAGCTTCTCTAAAGGGCAGCCGCGCCATGGAGAGGCTGTATCCGCTGCCGGAAGATTTCCTGGATCTTATCAAGGTACCCAGGGTGGACTCCGCGGTGTCGGCGGTCACGAAGAGGACGACCATACCGGTGACGGGTGGAGCGGCGTTAAGGGATACGCAGGATCGCAAGCTGGAAGTCTTCCTCAAGCGGGTCTTTGAGGTCTCCGCGGTGGGGCTGCGGGCGGCAATGTGCAGCTCGCTTGCCCAGCGGGCCAGTCTTCTCTGGGTGCAACTACTGCTCACCTCTCAGGTGTTGCCGGCCAGGGAGGCCGCCCAGGCGGATAGGCTGGAAGCTGCGGTGGCATACGGGGCTGACGCCTCCTATGATCTTTTTAGGATCCTCGCCCGTTCCATGGCCTCGGTGGTGGCGGCACGTCGGCTCCTATGGCTCCGCAACTGGGCGGCGGACACGTCTTCCAAGTCGAGTCTGGGTTCCCTGCCATTCAGGGGTAAGTTCCTGTTCGGGGAGGATCTGGACCAGATCATCAAGTCGCTGGGGGAAAACGCGGTCCATCGCCTACCGGAAGACAGGTATCGCTCCACCAGGGCTTTTTCGTCCTCTCGGACCAGAGCCAGGGCGCAAAGACGCTACAGGACTTACAGACCAGCGGCGTCCAGGCCTTCTGCCCCCAGGTCACAGCCCTGGTCGCGCTCCTTTCGCGGGCGCCGCCCCACGCGTCCCGCTTCCACGGCGGGACAACCTTCTCCCAAGTCCTCTCAATGATGTTCAGCTCGCCCACTCCGCCGTTCCCAGCATTGGGGGGCGGCTGGCGTTCTTCTACGAGGAGTGGGCGCGGATCACCTCGGATCAGTGGGTCCTGGACACCATCGGACACGGCTACGCGTTGGAGTTTGTCCGCGCTCCGAAGGGACGGTTCATCTTCTCCCCCTGCGGCTCGGCCCTCAAGCGAAGGGCGGTGCAGCTGACGCTGGACAGACTGTGGGAAATAGGCGCCATTGTGCCCGTACCCTCCGGAGAGGTGGGCTCGGGCCATTATTCCATCTACTTCGTGGTACCAAAGAAGGACGGTTCCTTCCGCCTCATACTGGACTTGAAGGAAGTCAACAGATCCCTCCGGGTGGTCCGGTTCCGCATGGAGACGCTGCGTTCGGTGATCGCGGCGGTGCATCGAGGGGAGTTCCTGGCCTCGTTGGATCTGACGGAGGCCTACCTTCACATTCCCATCCGCCGAGAGCATCATCGTCTTCTACGGTTCAAGATTCTGGATCAGCATTTCCAGTTTGTGGCGCTCCCGTTCGGGTTGGCAACGGCCACGCGCACCTTCACCAAGATCATGGTAGTCGTGGCGGCTGCCCTTCGGAAGGAGGGTATCCTAGTTCATCCTTACCTGGACGATTGGCTCATCCGGGCGAAGTCTTTTCGACATGGACAGGTTGCAGTGGCCAGAGTAATAGAGTTCCTGCAGTCCCTGGGATGGGTGGTGAATTTCTCCAAGAGCTCCCTCGTGCCCTCGCAGCGCTTGGATTTCTTGGGGGCGACCTTCGACACCCGTCTGGGCGCGGTTTTTCTCCGTCAGGACAAGGCGCACGCCCTGCGGGAGCACATACAGCGGTTTTCTGCATTACCAGCTCCCACCTCCTGGGACTATCTGCAGCTCCTGGGGGTGATGGGTTCCACCATCGACATGGTACCTTGGGCATTTGCGCACCTCCGGCCTCTACAAAGAGCACTTCTATCCCGTTGGAAACCACTTTCGCAGGACTACCAGGTGATCCTCCCGCTGCCTCAGTTTGCCAGGAGCAGCCTGGCTTGGTGGATGGATCCGGAGAATCTGGAGTCGAAGTGGTCCATCAATCGTCTGGAGACCAGAGCGGTCAGGCTAGCGCTCCTCCATTTCCTACCACTCCTTCGGAACCGGGAGGTCCGAATCTTATCGGACAACGCGACTACGGTGGCCTATATCAACCGACAGGGCGGCACTCGCAGTCCGCAGGTCGCGCTCGAGGCGGCGATGCTGATGCAGTGGGCGGAACGACATCTGTGCCGTCTGGCGGCCTCGCACATCGCGGGCGTGGACAACGTCCAGGCGGATTTCCTCAGTCGCCAGCTTCTGGATCCCGGAGAGTGGTCCCTCTCCGACGAGGCGATGCAGTTGCTCGTCCGGCGGTGGGGAGCCCCCCACCTGGATCTCATGGCGTCCGCCCAAAACACCAAGGCTCCTCGTTTCTTCAGTCGCCGGAGAGAGCGGGGGGCGGAGGGCGTAGATGCACTCGTGCTCCCGTGGCAGGCCAACCTGCTCCTATACGCGTTCCCACCGTGGCCGCTGGTGGGAAGACTACTCCGCCGGATAGAGGCTTATCAGGGGACTGTGATCTTCGTCGCGCCAGAGTGGCCAAGACTACCTTGGTTTGCGGACCTCCTCCAACTAATAATCGACGGACCCATCCGGCTGGGACATCTTCCCCGCCTTCTCCACCAGGGACCGGTATTTTTCGACCAGGCAGAACTCTTCTGTCTTGCGGCCTGGCTTTTGAGAGGCGCCGCCTTTGGCGACGGGGCTACCCGGAGGCGGTAGTGTCAACGCTGCTGCGTTCTCGGAAGACTTCGACGTCGGTGGCCTACGTAAGAGTCTGGAAGGTCTTCGAGCTGTGGTGTACCGGCCTGAACACGAGACCCACGGAGGCGTCTGTCCCTCAGATCCTCCAGTTTCTACAAGCGGGGGTCGAGAAGGGGCTCGCTTACAACTCACTTCGGGTTCAAGTGGCCGCTCTTGGCTCACTCCTGCGTACCGGAGGATCTCTGCTGCAACACCCGGACATCGCCCGTTTTCTCAAAGGGGTCAAGCATTTGCGGCCTCCTTTGCGGGACCCTTGTCCCTCCTGGAGTCTCAACCTTGTACTCCGTTCCATGTCGGGCCCTCCGTTTGAACCACTGCGGAATGCGACGATCAAGGATCTCACTCTCAAGGCTGTGTTTCTGGTGGCCATCTGTTCTGCTCGGCGCATTTCGGAGCTGCAGGCTCTGTCGTGTAGAGAGCCTTATCTCCGATTCTCCGATTCGGGAGTTTCACTTCGCACTGTGCCCTCCTTCCTTCCGAAGGTGGTGTCCGCGTTCCATATGAATCAGACGGTGGAACTTCCATCTTTCTCTTCGTCTGAGCCACGGTCTCTCCGTCTCCTTGACGTCTGGCGCACTCTGCGTCTCTACCTGGAGGCTACGAATGATTTCCGGACTTCTGACCATCTCTTCGTCCTTTGGTCTGGTCCCCGGAAGGGATCCCAGGCCTCGAAGACGACCATTGCCAGATGGCTGAAGGCCGGCATTGCCGCTTCCTACATTGGGGCGGGGCAGACTCCCCCGCTCGGCATTGTAGCGCATTCTACACGCTCCCAGGCGGCCTCCTGGGCGGAGACCCGTTCGGTATCTTCACAAGAAATTTGTAGAGCGGCTACATGGAAGTCGTTGCACACATTCTCAAGACACTATCGACTACACCTCGCCTCGTCCGTCCATGGACACTTTGGCGAACAGGTTCTACGAGCGGGCCTCGCAGGACCCCACCCGGTTTAGGGACGCTTGGGTACATCCCACGGTCTGGACTGATCCAGGTACGTACAGGGAAAAGAAAATTATTACTTACCTGCTAATTTTCGTTCCTGTAGTACCATGGATCAGTCCAGATGCCCACCGCATTTGGGTCCTAAGCTGCTCAGCTGTATTTGGGTTCTACTTCTGCTCAGATGTCCATACTCATGGTATGGTAGTGTCTTTACTGCTGTTTTTCCAGTGTTCCCAGTTTTTCACTGTTTGTCACCGTTCTCTTGGGGGTTGACACGCTTTACTAATGACCTTCCACCCGTTGGTGGGATGGTTCCAGTTTCTCTATTTAGATTCAGCGGCTTTTTTGTTGCCGTCTTGTTTTCAACTTGATCCAATTCGGGGGTTTCTGTTTACTCGGGCTTTGATATTCTCGATACTGAACTCCTGCAGAGGGGGTAGTAGTACTTATGGTGACGCCCCCTCAAAGCTTTGGCTGACTCCATCTGCTGGATTGGGGACATAACCCACGGTCTGGACTGATCCATGGTACTACAGGAACGAAAATTAGCAGGTAAGTAATAATTTTCTTGTACCTCGGCTACCAGAAGATAAGAGAAAGCAGTTACAGTGCCCTTCGCCCATGAGGGATCGATCCTGGGGTTCCCAACGCTTTCGCCCCTACAGAAACTCGACATTTCACAGGTCTCGGTCCTTTGGGATGTCTCAGTCCTTTTGGAGTCGGTAGTCCAAGAGAGGGTCAGGCTTGGGTTCAGTTTCATTCCGAACCCCCCAATGAAGTTTTGCCGACCCACTCTTGGAACGAGGAGATAGGGGGTCGACTGTTCCTCTTCTACCAATGGTAGTTCGAGATCACTTCAGAGAAATGGGTACTGGAGGTCATACAAGAAGGATATGCATTGGAATTTCGCAGAATAGGTTCTGGAGGAGAAGATTCTTCTTCTACCAGATTCATCGGTAAAGAATCCAGTAGATCCTGATATCTCTTATGGATTGCTGAATATAAGGCTGATTCAGCCGATACTGCATCTCCAGAAGGACCTGGCATCGATAATGCTGCATGTGGCATCGACGACATCGTTGAAGTTGGATCAGGAATCGATGGCATCGAAGAAAATCCGGTACGCATCATCGAGGATGTAGTCTGAATTGAGGGTACCAAAGAAGCCATACTGGAAAAATTGGGAGGCTTCGATGTAGTCATCGATGAGAAAGCTGCTGTTGTACACTGCATCGATATATCCCTCGGTATCAGAGAGGATCCAGGCTTCAGAAAAGAATCCGTTGAGGTGAAGTGGACGGTGGTCGGCATCGGGACGGTGGTCGGCATCGGGACGGTATCTGTGACCGGCATCGGGATTGTACCCGGCATCGGGAGATTTCCCGGAATCAATGTCGATGGTATCTCAGTCATCGGCACTAGTTGTGCTGGCATCGGTGACGTCTTAGGGCAGATGTCACCGGCATCAGCAGAGTTGCCGGCATTGGTGTAGGCACCGGTAAACTGTCTTTTATGGCTTGTAGGACTGCTTCCTTTATGAGCGCGGTTAAGTCCTTCGGCATCAGTGCAGACACCGGTGTTGACGGAGACGATGTTGTTTGTGTCGTATCTGTCTTAGCAGGCCTCTCGGGCATCGAAGTGTCTGTACGTTTAGGCCGCTTTTCGATCGGTTCCTCCCGGATAGGTGTCGAAGGTGAGGCCGAGGCATGTCGATGGTGATGTTTGTGTTTAGGCCTTACCTCTACCGCTGAGTGGATTGATGATGGCGTCGGCAAGGATTTCCCTTCCGAAGTCTGCAATCGGCGCTTTTTTAACACAACTTTTTGAGGAGCACCTACCGGTGAAGACTTTTTGGAAGTCGATGGCGAGGGGACTAACTGCAAACTGAAGAGTTGCTGGATCTTTTCTTGGCATAGATTTCGTCCCTTCGGCGTCATTTCTTGGCATTTTTCACACGATGAAATATTGTGGTGTTCGCCTAAACATCGAACGCACTCTAAGTGCGGATCGGTAACCGACATTGTTCGGTTGCACATCGGGCATTTTTTAAACCCCGACGCCATGTTGTCATCGGCTGTCGATGACTGGAAAATTAGGGTATATCTAAAACTTTTTCCCTAAGTTACTTCACCAGCCGGTGAGGTGAGACAAAGTGAGATCCCGTGAGGGAGAATTTATGAAAAAATATTATGTTTTTAAGAAAAACTGAGAGAACTCTCAGGGTGCTCCGGTCCGTGCTGCTAGCCAGCGGTGTGGAAAAACGAAGACTGAAGTGAGACACCTGTGGCAGAGAATATCATGGCATGCTCAGTGGCCTCACAGGGCCAGTCAAAAGTTTATAGAAACTTTGACAGAAGTTTTTCCTGCACTAGGGCTCCGTTACTGACGTCACCCATATGTGAGGACTAGCATCCTGCTTGTCCTGGGATAAAAATGGATTCGGGGCCTGGATGGTGGAAGGGAGCGAGAAGGACGTAGCAGAAACCCTGTGGTAATGAGTTCTCATGCAATTTAGTAGATTTTTTTGAAGATGCAAATAAGCTTGTAGATAAAGATGAAGCAGTTGCGATAGTGCGTTTGGACTTTCAGAAGGCATTCAAAAAAAGTCCCTCCATGAGAGACGCTTCAGGAAATTGGTAATCGTTAAAAGCAAGAAAGGGAGGATAGGACTAAATGGTTAGTGGAGGTGCCACCTCCTATCCAGGCTGTGTTTGTGGCGTAATCTTGACACTGTTAACATCTAACATTTCTCCCCAGTCTCTGGTGGAGGCCTATGACTTTCCCAGCAGTTTCCTTAGGTCACGGCTGCTGACTTTGGAGGGACTGATCGCTGCAGTGTCTTGGTGGCGCCAACCTGTTTCCACTTTACAATGATGGACCTGACATTGCCATTTTTTTTTTTAGTCTTCCCCCAATCTGTACCTTTGATTAACATCATCCTGCAATTCTTCTGGCAGTTCCTTGTTCAACCTGTTGGGACCTTTGCTTCAGATTCACTTCATACAAAGCAATCGGCCATGAGTATTCAAAACAGCCCAACCTCTGGGACTGGACATGGGTGTGCGCTATTTAATTTATTATGGGCCTAGTAAAGGCAATCTTTTGAACTGTGGAGCTAAGCTGAGTTTGCTATGATAGAGGGTGTGAAGACTTATGCAATCAAGGGGCTTTTTTTTTAACTTTTTGAATATTTTTATAATTATTCCACACTTTCACTGTGCAAGATGTTGTGTAGGTCAGCAAAACCAAATGCTACCTGACTGCATTTTGATTTTGTTTTTTTTGGACAGAATGGTGCTAGGACTTTTTACAAGGCTCTGTATCTTACCTCAGACTGTGTATATATGTGTGTGTGTATGTATGTATGTGTGTATATATATATATATATATATACCCCAGCTATTTATTTATTTATTTTATTGTTTTTGTTATACCGAGTTTCATGATAGGCATCACATCAACCCGGTTTACAAATAACAAGGAGTGTAAAGCATAACGTAACGTAAAAAACAATATTTTCAATAAGAACCTTGAACTTTAAATACAGTGAATCAGAAAAAGGGAGAGGGAAAGTTACAAAAAACAAGGAAAATAAACTTGGGATGGAAGGGGAGAAATTGAACAGCACAATATTTACATTTCAGCCTATTGATACATTAGAATAGCAAGTGAAAAATGAAACGGTACATAGGTAATCAAATGAATAAATATGACAGTTGTGAATGGTAATAGTATGATAAATATTCAGCAGGAATTAGTGAGAGAGGGTTTGAGGTTGGTTGAAGCTATAACCTTCACATGCTGGAAACAGAAGAGTTCTAGCTTTTTTTCAGTGATTGACAATACCTGCTAATTGCTCACGCTCCTCTCTTCCCACTCATCTTGTTCTTCCCTCCCCCCACAGCTCTGTAAATGCTACCTGTGAGCCTGGGGCTGGGCTTACTGGCAGAGGCAAGGGTACTAATCCACACTAATCTTAGGGTCACCAGAAATCAAAAGTTCTCATGTGTATTTTATTTTACTTTTATTAGATTGCAACAACAGAGGACCAGACTTAAGTGTTAATTTATCTTATAGCTGATACACTTAAAAGTAGACATGACTTCTCACAACCACTAAGTAATATTTAATATGAAACTGTTACAGTATTTGATGGCACCTGTTTAGTTAATATAATTTTAACACATTTAAGTTTGAAATGATGTGCCTTATTGTGAACCTTTGTGACTGCAGCTAGCTTAACGATGGTATAGAAAAGATTTTACATAAATAAGAGTTGACACCTGATTTTTTTTTCATGTTTCCAGGTTCCCACCATGGCTGTGGAGAAGGTTTTTGTGTATAACAACACATCCATTATTCAGGATGAAATTCTTGCTCACCGTCTGGGTCTCGTTCCAATCAGAGCTGACCCTCGACTCTTTGAATACAGGAGCCAAGGTAGGATAAGACCCTGGGGAGGGAAAGGATAGATGGATAGGTCGTCTTACTGGGGCCCATGGCCATACCTGGGAACTCTAGATTTCTTCACCCAGAGACTCCTGGATTATGTATGAATTGCCAGGTCTCTGGAAAGCTATATGTGAGGGCACTGAATTGGCCCATGTGGACTGGAAGAAGGAAGTCTCCTCAGCCCATGCAGACCCAAAGGAGGAAGCAGTGTTGTATCATCCCACAAGGGCCGGGTCTGTAGGAAGAGGACACGGCTGGGGTTGTGCCAGAGGGGGGTATATGTATGAGAGAGGTTTGGGGGAGGAGAGAAAGCTTGCACCTCACCACTAATCTTAGAGTCACCAGAAATCAAAAGTTCTCATGGTTGGGAGAGTTGAAAGTCTGCTCCTGTCGCACATCTAATTCTCCCTGTTGCACCTGTAGGTGATGAGGAGGGAACGGAGATTGACACGCTGCAGTTTCAGCTCAAAATTAAATGTACTCGAAACCCAAGAGCTTCAAAAGACTCGTCTGATCCCAATGAGCTGTACCTTAACCACCGAGGTAATGAATCTATCTGTTTCCTCCCTAACCATACAATCAAACATATCTCTACTCAACCTCCAAATCACACCCCCAGCATTAACTATTCCCAAGCTTAATCTCCACACAGTAACTGTCACACTTTCAGAAGTGACACCTAACTATGATTTCCTCTCAGCCCCAACCATTATATCTCTTCCCCTCCCAAAAGTTAACTCCTAAGCCAGATCTGCCCATCACACTCCCAGTGGTAACACTGCCAGATCCTGCTTTCCTGATTTACCACTCCCCTACAACATACCTGTTCATACCTAGATCAGTTCAGACTCCTGGATTTTGCCTCCCTTCCAGCAGATGGAGACAGAGAGAGTTTTGCTGACACTGTACATAACCTGAGGTGCCACCTGCATCCTTCAGCATTTCTCTGTCTCCAGCAGATGGTAGAAGTGCAAAACCTGCAGCCTGGAAATTTAGTTTAGCAAAAAAAAAAACCAAACATAAAAGAGTAGACTATGGAGATTTCCTCCTAGGAGGTTGCTAGGTCCTGGTGGGGCCATCCCTCCTGGTTCTGAGGTGGACGAGCAGGAGGTTGGCAACCCTTGTGTAGCTCGGTTCGTTCGCTACCAGGGGTGGACAGCTGGTGGTTCCAGTTCCCTCTCCCCCAGGAGGACTTGTGGAACCTGCTGCAATTCTTCAGCCGTTCTCTTCTGGCTACCAGGGAAGTAGCTGTGGTGTCTTTTTTTTTTTTTTTTTTTTTTTTAAGGGGAAGAGAATTGAGAGGCAGGGGTGTGTGCAGGTGCTAAGACTGTAGCAGCGGGGTGCCCAGGTCTGTGCTGGTTATTTTTTGACAATGGCTCACAGAAAACATGCATCAGGCAAAGCTGGGACATGGCTCGTGGCAACAGGTGCCCTTCGAGTGGCGATGTGGGTGTATGGATTTCCCGAACTGGCCTTTGTTTCTGTTGCCTGGGATGGAGAGAGCAGTTCAGGACAGGCTGCGGCAGTGCCCAATAAGCAGCTGTGGCCCAAAAGAGTTGCTGGAGCTTCTGGGGAGGCCACAACAGACTTCCCGGCAGCCATTTTGTCTTCATTCATGGCTGCTGCAAGAGATGCAGGGGGAGAGTAGGATTTCCCACCACTGCCTTTGTCTCCAGCCATTCAGAACCCTGAGGGGAAGGTGGGGAGTGCAGTTGGGTGAAGATGACCTCCTGGGGGAGGATTCAGCAATTCTTTGGCTTTATTGTCGGACTTTGTACTACTGATGCACAAAGCCTACGTAGCCAGGAAAGCTGCAGAGCGGCGGAATTGTCAGCCGGAGGGGGTCCCTTGGATCGCAACCCAGGAAAAGATCCAGGGTTTCATGTGCAAACAGTTTTTCAAGGGCTCAGAGTCCTGGGTATGACAGCCCATCCAAATGCTGCGGAGAGGGACTCTAAGGATTTAGAGGAGGCACCGACGATAGATCCCTCTCCTGATGCGGATCCTTCTCCAGGCAGTGTGGATCTGGATGAGAAGCTTGGCCAAGCCCCAGTCGCAGAAGGGGATGATCCAAAGGTGATACATCTTTTCCATAGGGAGTAAAAAGCTAGTGGTCAGGGTGTGGGATACTTCAGAGACTGGCTTGAAGGATGGAAGGGCAATGGATAAATTGTATCTATTGCCAGAAGACGTGCTTGAGTTTCTAAGACTTCCCAAGGTGGATGTGTCTGTGTTGGCGGTCACAAAAAAGACTATTATGTTGTGATCATGGACCCTTGAGCCGGCTAGACATTGTTGAGAATACGCTGCAGAGAGGTCCACAACGAGGATTGTAGCCGGGAGACGGATCGAGGCCAAGAGACTTAACAGGAACTTCACCACTGGATGCCTGAGATCCCCCCCCCCCCCCCCCCCCGAGAGGAGCCCTTGAGGACCCGAGCCGCTTGGACTTAGGTGAGGCCTCCTGGAGATGTCCGAAGAGCAGTCCTAGTCTAGAAAGACAGCAAAACAGAATATCCGAAGACATACCAAGTCAGGAGCCAGGAAGACGAGCCACGAAGAATCAGGAGCAGGAGAGGACGGAACTGGCGACAGAGTCAAGCTGGAACTGCGCAGGCGTTAATAACCAGCTGGAGCAAGTGGAAAGCAGGAACAAGCCGGGAACCAGCAACTAGAGACTCAGACGAGACAACTCGTTGCAAGGCAAGGAAGAAGGCTGACAGCCAAGTTTAAATACCGGCAGGCGTCTGATGTCATCTTAAAGGCGGAGCCGTCTTTCCCACGCTGGTCCCCTTTAACTCGTCTGCCCTTGTGCGCGTCTAAAGCGGCGAGCCCAAATGCCCGGAGTCGGTGGATTCTCCCTTGCACAGTGAGCGCCGCGAGAAGGCCCCGACCAGGCCTGATGCGTGCAGGAGATGCTGGAGAGCAATGCAGCAGGTAGGGAGCTCCGTGGGCGGAGTTTCAACACATTATGCCTGTAGCTGGTTCAACAGCCCTGAAGGATATACAGAACAGGAAGCTAGAAGTTCATATCAAGAAGATTTTTGAAGTGTCCGGGTTAGGAATAAATGCTGCGGTGTGCAGTAGTTTTATGCTGTGGGCTGGCCTGCACTGGGTCCAACAGTTGCAGGCTCTGAAGCTGATGTCCACATTGGAAGCGAAGCAGGTGGAATGGGTGGAGGCTGTGGTGGTCTATGGGGCAAATGCCTTATGTGACGACTTCAGAACTTCTTCAAGAACGATGTTAGCGGTTTCAGCCAGATGGCTCCTTTGGTTAAGGAACTGGTTGGCGGATGTCTGGTCCAAGTCTGTTAGGGACATTGCCCTTTAAGGGGAAACTCCTCATTGGAGAGGACTTGGAGGAGCTGATGAAGCATCTTGGAGAGAACAAGGGACATAGGTTACCGGAGGATAAGCCGAAGGGAGGAAAAGGGATCCTTTCCTAGGCATTCCCGGTTTTGGTCTAATAGGAGGTTTTGGCAAAATAGGACTCCAGTGGAGATCCAAACACAAGGGACTGGGAGGCAGCAGTCCTGGACCCAGGCTTTTCAGGGTCGGAAGCCGAACAGGATGGCTCTGGCCAGGATGCTGGTGGAGCTAAGTCCACCCAATGAAGTGAGGTAGACCGCTCCTCGGTCCAGCTTTCAGGGTCTTTTTTTTTTTTTTTTAATACAAGGAATGGGCTAGGATCACGATGGACCAATGAGTCTTAAGTGTGATAAGAGACTGTTATGCTTTAGAATTTGCTCATCTGCTGAAAGACTTGTGCGTGGTCTTCCCTTGTGCTCCAGGAGACAGACTACTTGCAGAGGCTGAGGGCCATCGTTCCCTTTCCGGTAGGGGAGGAGAGAACAGGAAGGTGTTCCATTTATTTTGTGTTACTAAAAAAGGAAGGATCCTTCTGACCAATTTTAGATTTTAAAAAGGTAAATGGGGCTCAAGGTCCTCATTTTTGAATGGAGACACTGTGATCGGTTATTGCGGCAGTGCGAAAAGAGTTTCTGGTTTCCCTTGATTTGACCAAAGCATACTTGCATGTACTGATCCATCCTTATCAATGGTTCCTGAGGTTCATGATAATCAGGAAGCATTTTCAATTTTATGTCCTTACATTCAGATTGGTGATGGCACCACGTACCTTCGACAATGGTGGTGGTGATGGCTCTCAGGAAGGAGGGCATGCTAGTTCTCTGCTAGTTTTCAGGTTGTGATCTCTGGGCTGGGTGATGAATTCATTAGTCACTTCACCCCTTCCCAAGTTTTGGCATTGCTGGGGGCACATTTCGATACCAGGATTGGGAAGGTATTTCTCAACAGGGATCACTTGTGCAAACTGCAGATGGCAGGCTTGCAGTTTGTCGCACAGGGTAGTGCCCAGGATCTGGGATTACCTACAAGTTCTTGGTTCTCCGGTGTCCACTTTGGAGTTGGTTCCTTGGGCATTTGCACATATGCAGCCTCTGCAGAGGGCTCTTCTTTCCCAGTGGAATCTGTATTGGAGCTGTTTCATCTTCCTTTGCCTCTCATGGGGGACGCCAAGTCCAGTCTTTCATGGTGGCTTGGTCAGGACTAGTTGAGTCGCTGGGTGGACTTGGAGGGTCCCAAATGGGTGGTAGTTACCACTGATGCCAGTCTCTCTGGATGAGGAGCAGTTTGCCAGGATCATTTAGTTCAAGGAGAGTGGTCACAGGAGGAGGCATTGCGATCTATCAATCTGTTACAGACATGGGTGGATCAGTTCACATTGTTTGCCTTTCTGCCTGTGTTACGCATTCGGCTGGTGCAGATCCTGTCGGACAATACGATGGCCTATATCAACCAACAGGGTGGAACCAAGAGTCTGGCAGTGGCTCAAGAAATCCATGAGCTAATTCACTGGGCAGAGCAGCATCTGGCATTGCTAGCAGCATCTCACTTTGCCAGGATAGACAACACACACGTGGATTTTCTCAGCTGGCAGTAGCTGGACCCCTGAGAGTGGGAGTTGAGTTGTCGGAGGAGGCAATGTGTCTCATCCGTTGCAGATGGGTGGTTCTCCACATGAACTTGATGGCAACTCGGCAGAATGCCAAGGTGCCTTACTTTTTTAGTTGCCGGTGGGATCTCTGAGCTAAAGGGGTTGATGCCTTGGTTCTTTTGTGTTTTTGGGGAATTCTTTGTGTTCCCCCTCATGGCCACTGGTGGGCAAAGTGTTATGATGGATAGAAAATTATCCAGGCGAGATGATTCTGGTGGTGCCAGAGTGGCCACTGTGGCCATGGTTCATGGATCTAGTCAATGTGGTGGTGGACCGGCTGTTGAAACTATTATCTACCGAAGCTTCTTCACCAGGGTCCCATATTTTCGGATCAAGCGGCTTGCTTTTATCTCGTGGCTTGGCTTTTGCAAGGAAGCACTTGAGAGGATATTCAGAGGATGTCGTTTCTGCTCTGCTGCAGACTGGAAAACCTTCTACTTCCTTGGCTTATGTGAAGATCTGGAGAGTTTAAGTCTTGATGTGTAGATCAGAGAGTGATGTCCCCTTAGGCGTCGGTGGTGTACATTTTAACCTTCTTGCAGGTAGGGTTGGTGAAAAGCTTGGCCTTGGAGGAAGTGACGTCACTTCCCATGCCGGGAGGGTTTTAGCGGAGCTCTCTGCCCCCGGAGC
Organism: Rhinatrema bivittatum; assembly: GCF_901001135.1. Classification (NCBI taxonomy): domain Eukaryota; kingdom Metazoa; phylum Chordata; class Amphibia; order Gymnophiona; family Rhinatrematidae; genus Rhinatrema; species Rhinatrema bivittatum. The sequence goes on along the minus strand of NC_042617.1, from coordinate 5,662,121 downwards.
GTTTTAAGCAGCGAAACCTGAGAAAAAACCCCCGAATCGCATCGTTTTTTAGCGATTCCAGCAGCGGATACCGGCAGGAGCATGGCACAAAGGAAAAAACCGGTCGATTTTAAAAAATACTCATATACTAAAGGCAGTGACGCCCCGGACCTCCCTGAATCTAAAATGGCGGCGGCAGCCGAGACGGAGGACTCAGAGACTGAGGGGATCACCCCGGAGCTCCTGGACTCAGATCGTCCTCTGCGTTCGGAGATGCGCTCCTGGTTTATGGAGCTGCGGAGAGACATCAAAGTATTTAAGTCGGAGATTGCAGAAACGCTGCAAGAGATGCGGGAGGACCATGCGGCCCTAGGCCGGCGGCTAGACGAGGCGGACACGAGGCTCGATGACCAGGAGGAACGCTGGCAGCTGCAACAGACAGAGGTGGCCGGATTGCAATCTGCGCAGATGGATCTCGCGGACAAACTTGAAGACCTGGAGAACAGGTCCAGACGCTGCAATCTCCGCTTCAAGGGAATCCCGGAGAAGGAGGAGTACCAGGACTGTGCCCTTATAATTCCAAAAATTTGTTCTCTGATTCTCGAAGGTTCGGCGACTGAAGATGGTAGCATCCCAACTGATCCGCAAGTTGAACGTGCGCATAGATCTCTGGGTCCCAGGGTTGGGAATCGGCCCCGCGATGTTGTGGTCTGTTTCCACTCGTTCGTGTATAAAGAGAAACTTGTGGCAGCCGCCAGGCGCCAACGCGTCTGGATTTGGGAAGGCAACGAGATCTCTGTGTATGCCGATTTGGCAGCTAGCACGCTCCGCAAGCGCCTTTCCTTCCGACCGGTCACGTCAGCCCTCACCACGGCATCCATACGCTACAGATGGCTTTTCCTGTTTAGCCTGTGGTTTCAGGTGGAAGGGAAGTCCCACAAAGTCCGTACTTTGGATGCAGCGGTACAAGTTCTAAAAGAACTGGGACTCCCGGTGGACTTACCGACGACGACAGCCATAGGAACCTCTCAAGTGAAACCAGCTGCGCCGAGATGGCAACGTGTCAACAAGGGAGGCCGTCGGCTCCGCAGGAATGCCAGTGAAGTTGGGGTGGAGGCAGCAGGCACCTGAACTTTCTGGATGGCTAGTTTGTTTTGTTCCTCATGGGCCGGTTTACCAGGCTTTCGTTTTTAAAGCTTTTCCCTACCTTGACTGTAGGACTTGGTACTGGTTTGGGTGATTGCAGTTTCAGTTTTCTCAGATAATGTTAAAAGTGTCATGACGGGGCGCTCTGGGGGGATGGGAGGCACCGCTCTCCGGCATGGTAACTTCCTCCCTACTTTTATCCTGGCGGGTGGGAATCCATCCAGGGTACTTGGGGGGTTGGGGGTATTTGCTTCACAGGGTACACACTACAAACGGGGTGATGAGGTTGCTAGGGCTTGATGTGCTCCTGGGCTCACATGCATCGGGGAATTCTATGGCCCTATCCTGGGAGAAGCTAGGTTCATCTGGTGTATACTGCTGGTCACCGCTGGTGGTGCGCGGTGAAAGGATCTGAAACTTATGGCTACGATTACCTTTCTTTCCCTTAATGTTAAGGGTTTAAACTCTGGCAGGAAGAGAAAATTCTTATACCAGGAGGCAGAGCGTCTCTCTGCCGGGATCATTTACTTGCAGGAAACCCACCTGCGTAAGAGATATGAGGGCCTACTGCGTTCAGATAAATACCCGACGCAATTTTGGGCTGCAGCGACCCCTGATTCTAAATATTCAGGAGTAGGTATTCTGTTCCACAGAGATATTCAATTTGAGGTGTGGAATACCTTTGCTGATTCGCAGGGGCGATTTTTGCTCCTTAATGTCATGATGGGCGGGGAACCTTATGCTTTATGCTCTGTATATGGTCCCACTTCTCAGAAGGAAGCATTTTATATGCAGCTATACCAAATGCTGGCAACCCATGCATCAGGTAGTGTTATTTTGGGTGGGGACTTTAATCTCACGCTTAATCCTCGATTGGATAACTCGACTGGGTCTAGCGCTGACCCGGCCCTTGCACGGAAAGCCTTAAAAAAGATTCTTACTCTTACAGCTGGGGTGGATATTTGGCGTTCCCGATTTCCCACATCTCGCTGTTACACGTATTTCTCTCCCCCACACAACAGTTATTCGCGTTTAGACATGTTTATGATTGATAAGACTAAACTTAATGCTGTTCACACTGTAGAGATTGAGCCTAAAGTATGGTCTGACCATGCTCCCATTTGGTTCCAACTAGCGGTGGGTCAGTCAGATACCGGCCAACGTTTTTGGCGGCTGAATGATTCTCTGTTAGAGGATGATTTGTTCCAGAAACAGTTATCTCAGGAAATCCAGGATTATCTTAGCCTCAATGATACAGGAGATGTGGGGGACGGGGCGCTATGGGAATGCTTGAAATGTGTTGTACGTGGGTCATGTATAGCGCGGGCCGCCCACATCAAGCGGCTACGAGAGCGGGAGCGCCAGGTTTTGTTGACGGAGCTGGCAGGGTTGGAGCAGGCTCATATGCGGGGGGGGGATTCCCGAGCCCTGCGGGGTCAGATGCAGGAGCTGCGGGGTAAAATTGAGGCTTTAGACTCCGCGCGGCTCGCCCATCAATTGGAATTGGCCCAACAGCAATTTTTTGAGGGTGGGAATAAAGCTGGCCGTTACTTAGCTCATAGTCTTAAAAGGAAGCAGGCTCAGACTCACATTTCCAAAATTAAGGATGAATCGGGGGGACTTCTCACCGATAACACCGCCATTAGGCATTGTTTTCACAACTTCTATTCGACGTTATATAAGGGGGCAACCGACGTACAGGCGGCCTCAGTTGAGGACTACCTCTCTCGGCTACCTCTTCCCCAGCTGACCTCCGCCCAAAGACAATTTCTCGATAAAGAAATTACGGCCCTTGAATTAGAAGAAGCTATTAATTCCCTGAAGGTGGGAAAATCGCCCGGCCTAGACTGGTTCACACCCCGGTTTTATAAACGATTTGCAACGGCCCTATCTCCCACCTTATTGAAGTTTTTTAACTCTTTGCGGGCTGGGGCTACCTTGCCTGCCCAGACTAATACGGCTGGGATTACTTTACTAGCCAAACCTGGCCGGGACCCTTCTGTTTGTGGGTCCTATAGGCCCATTTCCCTGCTGAACATTGATGTGAAGCTTCTCGCAAAAATTTTGGCGAATAGATTCAATTGCTTTATTTCACAATTGGTAGGGGTCGACCAGGCAGGATTTATTCCCGGTCGAACTACCGCAGACAATGTCCACAAAATTATTGATATTGTATGGTATGCCCAAAGACATAGGATTCCAACAGTGGCTTTGTCCATTGATGCGGACAAGGCCTTTCACCGCGTGCATTGGCCTTATCTTTTTCACACCTTGGAGACTATGGGTTTTGGCGCCTCATATCTGCAATGGTTGGGTCAGCTTTATAATGCCCCCCGGGCGTGTTTGAAGATTAATGGAGGTTATTCCGCCCCCTTTACGGTGGGCAGGGGGACTCGGCAGGGGTGCCCACTTTCCCCGCTCCTCTTTGCTATCTTTTTAGAGCCCTTTGCCATCCGCATCCGTCGCAATGCCACTATCTCTGGAGTGACTGTGGGGGATTTTACCACAAAAATTGCGTTGTATGCTGATGACATCTTGTTCACGCTTACTGACCCAGCCGCTTCCCTCGACTGTGTAATTGAAGAGATGGAGGCTTTTGGGCGGGTGTCTGGTTTCACGGTTAACTGGGACAAATCGGAGATCCTCAACATTAACTTACATCCCAGATCCGTTAATCTTCTCCAGGAGTTGTTTCCTTTCAAATGGGCCAAATCCCAAATTAAATACTTAGGGATTCAATTAAGTGCAACTCAGGATTTGCTTTCCATTAACTATACTCCTCTATGGAATAAACTTTCTAAGGATATGGAGGAATGGAACAGATACCAGATTTCGTGGCTGGGAAGAATGGCTGTTTTTAAGATGAATATTCTTCCAAAATTATTGTATCTTTTCCAGACGCTCCCTATCCCAGTTTCGGTATCAATGTTAAAACAGTGGCAACGGCGTTGCATGCATTTTATTTGGGGGGGACGTCGGCCGCGGGTGGCGCGGCGAATCCTTCACCAGCCTAAATGTAAAGGAGGTCTGGGAGTGCCGGATCTTCTCCGCTACTTTAGAGCAGCTCAGTTTAAAAAATTGGTGGATTTGCACCTGACTAGACGTCCCAAGCAATGGGTGCTTTTTAATCAGGAACTTATCGGGGATATACCGCTCAGTAGTTTTATTTGGCAACCTAAACACACATGGCTGGTAGACCTCGATTCTGTTCTGCCCCCTTCTACACGCATGTTGTTCCAGTTATGGCACTGTTATGGTGCTTCCTTAGTGGGCACTAGGGCATATCACACCAGTACGCAAATTTACTTTAATAAAGATTTTTGTCCGGGATTTGAGAGTGCTGCCTTCTCCGAATGGAGGAGACGGGGCATCAGGATATGGGGTCATATTTGGGGCTCCTCCGCTTTGCGCCCTTTTGCTGATCTCCGGAGTCGGCCAGGTACTCCTGTTCAATTAGTGCATTTTGCTAAGACTAACCTGCTTGCTACACATTTGGCCCAGGGTGAGTCAGACTTTGAACAACTGTGTGAGAGGGCGCATGGCTGTACTAGAACCTTGTCCCGATTGTATCGCATGTTAGGTTTACAGGACACCACTGTTTTCCCATTCCAACGGGCTTGGGAACAAGACCTACAGGTTAGCTGGTCCCCTCAAACTTGGAATTTGATATTTCAGAATCTGGGTAAGGGGTATATTGCGGCTTCTCTCATTGAAAATTCCTATAAGCTGTTATATCGCTGGTATAGGTGTCCTTCCCAATTGCATAAATATATGCCTCTATATCCAGATACCTGTTGGCGAGGCTGTATGGAGGAGGGCACTTTTTTCCACATGTGGTGGGCCTGCCCCCACGTTCAAGTGGTTTGGGGGAAGGTGCATCAATGGCTCAGTGCTCTCTTTCCTGGCAGTCCTGTTTTTACTCCTGCCAACGGGCTACTGGGTCGGGCGATTTCTGGAATGCCGCAGCCTTCTAATCAGTTAGCACATTATATCTTTACAGCCAGCCGCTGTGAGATAGCGCGTTTGTGGAAATCCCCTTGCCTCCCTACAATAGAGGACATTCAGTGTAAAGTTCGGAGGATCTATAGATTATCCCATATTACGGCGTATAAACACAAGAAAGTGTCCCACTTCAAGAGAACTTGGTTTCCCTACCAACACTGGCTTACCCAGGTGTCTGGGGCTCCGGTGACTTGAATATTCTTTTGACCCAGGAATGGTCCCCCTCTAGTTCTGTTCGTCCAGGGCCTATTGAGCTGGTTTCGTTACTTCTCTTGGCATAAGCCTCATTTGTATATTTCCTTTCGAATTGTCTTCGTGTACATGTGAAGCATTGGGGGGTGGGGGGGGGGGGGGGCGGGGGCTGGGTATAATAGTTAAAAGAACCATGCGTAGTCTGTGGGTGGGGAACGCCGGTATGGACTATTTAGAACTGTTACTCTTTCTCATATCCGGGCCCGGCTGTTCCCTTTGTTTCTTCAATTTACAAATGCATAATCAGTTAATAATTGCATACAACACTTGGAATGTATTTGCTTTGTTTATTCAATTTACAAGTGCATACACTGTTTACAATTACTGTTGAAGTTTGGACTGTACATGCTTTGTTTATTCCAGTTACAAGTGCATACTCAGTGTACAATTGCATTCAATGTTTGGAATGTACATGCTTGTTGGTTCAATAAAAAACCTTAAATATAAAAAAAAAAAAAAAAAAAAAGAAAAGCTTGGCCTTTATCTCCTTCAAAGTGCAGGTGGCGGTTTTAGGCTGCCTTTGAGGCAAGGTGCATGGAATTTCCCTAGCTGTACATCCTGATGTGGTGCGTTTTCATTGAGGGTGAAGCATTTACATCCTCCGGTGCACAAGTTATGTCCTTCCTGGAACCTAAACTTGGCCCTTAAGGGCATGTGTGCAGCTCCGTTTGAGCCCTTAAGAAGAGCAACTGTGAAGGATCTCACCCTAAAGGTTGTGTTTCTAGTGGCAATCTGTTCCGCCTGAAGGATTTCGGAGCTCCAGGCTTTGTCATGTAGAGATGCCTTTTTGAAGATCTCAGACTCCATGATTTTGTTATTTAAGGTACCCTCCTTTCTTCTGAAGGTGGTGTCGACTTTTCACTTGAGTCAATCTGTGGAATTTCTGGCTTTTCCAAATCTGGAAGTGTCAGAGCCGCACACTAGGGATTTGCGGTTTTTGGACGTAAAATGGGTGATGTTACAGTATCTCAAAATCACTAATAGTTTCAGGGTATCGGATCATCTTTTTGCACTATGGAGTGGTGCAAAAAAGGGGCAAAGATGCTTCCAAGTCTCATTGCGCGGTAGTTGAAGGAAGCTATAGGCTCGGCATACATTTGTCAGGGGCGCCCTGTTCCAGAAGGGTTAAGGACTCACTCTACTCTGTTGTAGGCGGCTTCTTGGGCTGAGTAGTGTTAGGCGTTGCTGCAGGAGATTTTTTGGGCAGCCACTTGGAAATCATTGCACACTTTTGCCAAGCATTATCGCTTGGACGTTCAGGCTCCGGAGGACATGAGCTTTGAGTGCTCTTTGAGCGGGACTCTCGTAGTCCTACCCTATTTAGGGAAGCTTTGGTACATCACAGGAGTCTAGACTGATCTGGGGGTGAACAGGGAAGGAAAATTGGTTCTTACCTGCTGATTTTCATTCCTGGAATACCACAGATCAGTCCAGAGCTCTACCCTCTCTGTGGGGGAGAGTCCGCTCGCACTATGATTGTAAATATGCTGAAGAATTACTCAGGTTTCATTAATGTTCTTCCAGTTAATAAGATTGGAAAGGTTTTTCCATTGCAAGGATATACTTTCCTCCTGCTCGTTACAGGGGTTGTGTTCAAGTGTATTAGTTATTGTGGCCTTTATCTTGGCTTGGGTACAGGTCAATATTGAGGGACTGCAGGTGGCACACAAGGTTGTGTGGTGGTGGCTGGAAAACTTTCTCTGTCTCCTTCTGCTGGAAGGGAGGCAAAACCCAGGAGTCTGGGCTGATCTGTGGCACGTCAGGAATGAAAGTTAGCAGGTAAGAACCAATTTTTCTATTTTAAAAAAGACTTGCAAAGTTCAAGGCAGAGTACATAAAACAGCATCCATAAATCAACCTAAAAACTAACAAACATTCAGTTGAAGGCTTCTCTTCTACCTGCTTACCCTTGCAACCATCATTAGTCAGCTGCACTTACATGGAAATACTCATACCGCCATTGAGACTTACTAACCAGCCTTAAAGCACTGCACTCATCAGATGTACTTCAGTGCCCCTCAGCCCAGGCTCGGGTCCTGTTCAGTCTGTGCCACGTCTCTTCTTGCTGAGGTGTGCGTTCCACTCCTCGGTGCCACTGCCTTTTCTTACACTTGGGCCTCTGAGCTGTGTGTGTGAGTCTTGTTTGCATGTTGTCACCTCTTCTTGGGCTCAGGTCTGTACTCCGTTCTCCATTGTGTCACTGTCTCTTCTTTCTTGTCTAGTGTATACGAAGCATATGCAGTGGGTTCCGCTCGGGAATCAGGCGGACATGTTTCCCGATGCTGCTATCCGGCCTGTGCACGAGGACATACTGATTGCACAGCTGCGTCCAGGGCAGGAGCTGGATCTCTGCATGCATTGTGTCAAGGGCATCGGTCAGTACGTGTCTGTGTGTGTGTTGGGGAAGGGAGTATGTATAGATAGGAGAATACAAGGGGCGTGGTGTGCATGCATTTGGGGAAGCCAGAGGAAAGGGGTGTGTACATTATTTGCAAAATACATTGGGATGCAGGCGTGGGTGTCTGCTCAGATTGGTGCTTTAGGGGATGGAAAACTCTTCTCCTCTGTGCCCCTCATGCCCCTGTGGAGGGATGTGGTGAACTGCTGGAATCAGGTCTCTGTCAACAAGCAGGAATAAATCTGCCATAACATGTGGAAGATGTCATCTGATGGTGACAACGTGGACCCAACTTTCATGGCTTAGACTTTGTGTGCGGTCACTACATGAGCTTTTGTCTTTCTTCATCTGGATAAGTTTCCCAATCAGTATTTTTTACATGCAAGACTCCTTTTTTTCAGCAGTGTCTCAGCAGCTCCTAAACAGAACTTTTTAAGTTCTACCAGAAAAAAACCCCAAACCATTTCTAGCAATTTTGAGGGCTTCATGAGGCTGTGAGTGCACACAGGAACTGCCACACGTGCCTAGAAGCACTCGCTGAGTTCTGAGAGCTGGATCCATGTCCAGTGATGTCACCACACATTATGACTGACTTTATCCTGATGTTGATGGAGAAACCCTGTTTACAGATGCGCAAACTTGGTTTCTTTTATAATTCCTGATTCTCTCTATTTATAGGCAAAGACCATGCCAAGTTCTCACCAGTGGCCACAGCCAGTTACCGTCTGCTCCCTGAGATCTCACTGCTGCAGCCCATAGAGGGGGAACTGGCAGAGACGTTGAGAAAGTGCTTCTCTCCTGGAGTTATCGAGGTCCAGATGCTCAATGGTGCGTTACCTTCCCATCTCATTCTGCCCCGCTGTGGCTTATCCTGCAGGCACTAACCACACGCACACCCATCTCTCATGCAAGGCTACCCAGGGGGACTAACCATGGCTCATCCGATGGGTACCATCTTATAGTACTATGGCAGATCCTCTGGGCCTTGACCTGACACATAACCTCTTGTCACATCTTATTCTTCAGGTACCAACCATGTGCACACCTGCCAGCAGTGCAGTGCCAAGGTTGATCTTCAGACACCAACCACATGGACAACCACCAGTTATGCAGTATCATGGCTCATAAAACAGCCATGCAGTCATTATTTCTGACTTCTACATGAAGCCATCATTCTTGTGCTATGTGACTGTCGTTTCCTAGCATGTAGCCAGATGGACTCAGGACCAATGGGTTATGCTGTCCTGCCAGCAGATGGAGACGGAGTCAGATTTCAAACCTGTCGTCACCCTAGATAACCTGTGCAGTGATCTCAGACCTTCAATATTTCTCAGTCTTCAGCAGATGATGGATGTACCTCTCCTAATGGGATCGCTATACTTTTTTTTGGAAGGAGAAATTCTACATTTAAATTGGAGGAAAAATTGAGTCCCACTCTGCTGTGGTGATACCTAAAGGACTCCTCCCCCAGTTGAGAATTCCTGAGGTGATTTCTGAGATCCCTCAGAGGTGTGCCTTGGTCCTGTAGCCGGTTCTCAGTGTGGACTTTTCTGCTTAAGCAGCAGAAAGGCGGTGGTGATGGCCAAAGCCCTCTCCCCCAGCAGCTGGAGACTGTCTCTGTTCTCAGCTAGAAGATGATTTACCTCCTGATTCAGCGACATTTGGAGGTGTTTCGGTAAGACTTCCTCCTTCCTTGCTTGGCTTGCTGTACTGACGTCGTTCCCGATCCCGTTGGGTTAAGAGGAAGTGGACCTCCCAGTGAGATGGTGGGCCCCGCTTTAGGCTTGGTCGGCACACAGTGTGATAGTCCTGCAGCGCCATCTTGCGTGCGTCTTTGAACGTGCCATACTGCCCTCCACAGAACGTCGGTACATGCAATTGGTCAGTTCTGCGCACATGCTGTGCACATAACGTCACACGCATACATAAGCACAGCTTACTAAGCGCAGAATATAGGTAAATCCGGGTGCACGGGCTATGCATGTGTCTTGCCGTGTCCTGCCTAGGCGCCCAGAATCTGTGTGCATAAAATTTTATGCGCAAGACTCAGAACACATTTACTGCCACCATTGGCTCCAGCAGCAAAGAAACATAAGTGCCTTTTTCTTTGCCTGCTTGTCATATATTGTTTTACTGTTACACAACTGCTAAGAAAACGTAATGTTCACATATTTTTACCGTTGCTCAACTAAGATAAATACATAATCTGTAAACTGTTATGGCTCTACCGAATGACGGTATATAAAACTCAATAAATAAATATTAGGACTTAATAGTCTGACCTGGATTCCAACTTATGTCAGCAGTGTGAGGAAGCCCAGGGAGTGTTGGTTTCCCGGACTTTGCTAAGCCTGGCTTCAACCATTCAGAGGATGGGTTAGCCACAGCCTTAACTGGATGTACCCCTGGGTCTGGGTCATCCATGGGAAAGGGAAATGCAGCGGCATCTACCCCAGTACCTCCTGGGCTAGGCAAGGACCTGGCTGCCTTCGCTTGGGTGGAATTTTCCCAGGGTCTTCAAGCTTTCGTACAGGTGCAGTCTGCTACCTCACGTGCCCCTGTCCGGACAGAACCACAGCTGGTAAGCCCTCCCTCTGCCAGTCCTATCAGCAGACATTGAGGCAAGCCTCGACTCAACAAGGGTATCCCTGGCAGGGACCTGGATGGAATGGACGAAGAGGAGAATGTGGATTAGTCAGAACCGTATCGGACCATGTTACGCTTTTTCCATAGAGACGAATTGCCGGCCCTGGTTTCCCACTCCCTGAAGATGCTGGGAGTTCCTGGGGCAGACTCCTATGATGGAACCAAAGAAGAACCCCATTTTGATTTCCCTAGGGAAAGCCTCTTGCTATTTACCAGTATTGGAAGCCATCCAGGAATTGATAGATCTGGAAAGGCATGCACCAGAAACAAGTTTTAAAGGGGGATGAGCGTTAGAAGCTCTATACCCACTGATTCCGGCAGTGAGAAAGCATTTGCATTTCCCTAAAGTGGATGCACTGGTCTGTGCCATCTCTAAGCGAACAACTATCCCAGTAGTGGGAGGAGCGGTCTTAAAGGATGCGCATGATAGACGGATGGAGTCCATCCTTAAACAGGCCTTTGCAGTTTAATGACCTTACAGATTGCTTCTTATTGTGCCCTGGTAGCTCGTTCGTGTCTACTCCTCTCTCGGGTGGTGGATGACTCGGGGGTGAATTCCAGAGGGGTTTTGCAACCCACCACGCCGTCTTTTAGCTGACGCAGGCTCAGATCTAATCCCTACTTTAGGCAGAGGAGTGGCGTTAGTGGTGGCAGCCAGAAGACAGCTATGGCTGCGGAATTGGTAAGGAGAGGCAACCTCCAAGGCAAATCTTACCAAGATGTCTTTTAAAGGATCACTTCTTTTCATAAATGAATTGGAAAAGCTGACCAGTAAATGGGGAGAGTCTCCAGTTCCCCAGCTACCAGAAGATAAGAGAAAGCAGTTACAGTGCCCCTCGTCTGTGAGGGTTTGATTCAGGGGCTTCCAACACTTTTGCCCCTACAGAAACTTGACATTTCAGAGGTCTTGGCCCTTTGGGAGGTATCAGTACTTTCGTAGTAGACAGCCCAAGAGAGGGGTAGGTTTGGGTTTAGGTTCGTCTCAAATTCCCAATAAAAAGTTGCCGACCCATCCTCGGAATGAAGAGAGAAGGGGTTGACTGTCTCTCTTCCACGCGAGGTGGGTCGAAATCACTTCCGACAAATGGCTACTGGAGATCCTATAAAGAATATGCGCTGAAATTTCACAGCACTCTTTGGGACATATTCATATCTCCTTGCCACTTCCAACATAAGAAGCAGGCAGTGGAGACTAACTTTTAAGGCTCCTCAGGATGAGGGCTATAATCTCAGTACCTGCACCCCAGAAAATATGGGTCGTTATTCCATCTATTTCATCATACACAAGAAGGAAGGTTCCTTTCGCCCCATCCTGGACTTCAAAGAGCGTCAGCTGACTTCTACGAGTGAATCATTTTCGCTTGGAAACCCTATGCTCTGTGATAATGGCCATACAATTGAGAGAGTTCTTATCCTCCCTGGACCTATCTGAGGCCTACCTACATATTCCAATCAGTCAGGTACACCAAAGTTTCCTAGGCTTTGTGCAACTGGGTCACCATTATCAGTTCCGGGCCCTGCCCTTTGTCCTATCCACCACCCCCAGAATATTTTCCAAGATTATGGTGATCGTATCTGCAGCATTGAGAAAAGAGGGAATCCTGGTGCACCCGTGCTTGGACGACTGGTTGTTCCGGGCCAAGTCTGTGGAAGAGTCTCTCCGGGTGACCTCCTTGCTTCAGGAACTCAATTGGGTCGTAAACCTGGACAAAAGCAATCTCAAGCCCTCCCAGTCCTTGGAATATCAGGGAGTCCGGTTTGACACCAATGCGGATAAGGAAGGTGATGTCCCAAGTGCATCAGTTGACTAGCACAGTGTGGAGCTATCTCCAAGTTCTTGGTTGATGGCGGCAACCCTGGAGGTAGTACTGTGGGGCGAGGGCACATATGCGACCACTTCAACACTGTCTCAAGACTGTTTGATTCGCCTTCACTTACCGATGGTGGTAGCTATAGGAAGCTCATCTGAGCAGGGGTGTACCCCTGTCCTCTCCAAACTGGCTAGTCCTCACAACAAACTCGAGCCTCCGGGGCTGGGAAACTCACTGTCAGGAACTGACAGCCCAGGGACATTGGACCGAGGAAGAGGCCCTCTGGAACATGAACCGTGGGCAGTCAGATTGGCATATCTACAATTCAGCCCCAGACTCCAGGGTCATGCGGTCCATGTAATGTCACAACGACGGTAGCCTACATCAACTGCTAGGGTGGAACAAAGAGCGAGCAAGTAACCAGGAGATAGATCTCCTTATGGAATCTGCGGAAATACATCTACAGCTGATCTCAGCCTCCCACATCACAGGAAAAGTCAATGTCATAGTAGTCTAAGCAGGGAGAGTTTGGAACCAGGAGAAGTGGGTGTTGTCACCCAGAGCCTTTCAGCAGATCCCTGGGGTCTCCCGTCCATCGACCTGTTGGCCGCATCTCACAATGTGAAGGTTCCCCAATTCTTCAGTCGCAGAAGAAATCAATTGACCCTGGGTATCAATGCTCTCGTTCAGACCTGGCTGGAAGAAGAGTTGCTATATGCTTTCCCTCCATGGCCCCTGCTGGGCAGGGTCATTCGGAGAATTGAGCACCATGGGGGATTAGTCCTACTAGTAGCTCTAGATTAGTCCAGATGTCCGTGGTATGTGGACATGTGGAGACTCCTGGTGGAAGCCCCCCTCCTGTGCCTACCAACGCACAGGGACCTGCTACAGCAGGGAGCGGCCCTTCATGAGGATCCGGCTCTTCTGTCTTATGGTCCGGCTCTTGAGAGGGCTCGCCTGATGAAATGAGGATATTCTGCGGCAGTAATTGCCACCTTACTCCGCGCCCGGAAGTTCTCTATGACCCTAGCGTATTTGAGGCCTGGTGCAAGAAATGCGATGCCCCGCCCTCGAGCGGTCAAAATCTCACTAATTTTGGAATTTTTGCCGGACGACTTGAATAAAGGTTTGACACTTAATTCCTTGAAGGTCCAGGTAGTGGCGCTCTCTTATTTCAGGAGCAAGGTAAAAGGAACCTGCTTATCGGCTGGTCTGGACAGGGCCCGTTTTCTGAAAGGGGTGAAGTACCTCCAGCCACCCCTACAGTCGCTGGTTCCCTTGTGGAATCTTAATCTAGAATTTTTGGCAGGGCCCTCCTTTTGGCCGCTGCGCAGTCTTTCCTTGCATTTATTAGCCTTGAAAACTCTGTTCCTGGTCGCTATATGCTCGGCCCGTCGCATTTCTGAACTACAGGCATTGTCATGGCGGGAACCGTTCCTCCAGATGACTCCAGGAGTGTTACAGCTTCGTACTATTCCATCCTTTTTGCTCAAGGTAGTCTCGGAGTTTCATTTGAATCAGTCCATTTCGTTGCCATCCCTAGATAAGCAGAAGGACACGGAAGAATACCGCCTCCTCCCTCATTTGAATGTCAGTAGACTTTTGGTGCGGTATCTGGAAGTTTCAGAACTGTCTGAAAGACAGACCACCTGTTTGTTTGTCCTTCACGGTGGAAGGAAGCTAGGCCCACCTTCAGAGGCTACCATAGCTCGCTGGCTTGAGGCGGTCATGGGAGCCTATGTGGAGGCAGGAAAGCCATTACCTTCTCAGGTTAAAGCTCATTTAACCACTACTAACACCAGATCATTTCAGAACAGTACTTCAGGCACTAGTTTTTTCCAGCACTGACTACTGCAATGCCCTTATGTTAGGACTACCTAATACAACATTAAGACCACTGCAAATACTTCAGAACACAGCAGCTAGAATACTGACGGGAAAAAGGAGGAGGGACCATATAACCGAAACCCTGGCGGAATTACATTGGCTACCCATAGAACACAGAATTAAATACAAAGCCCTATGGTACCATCCATAAACTAATACATGATGAAAAATCAGACTGGCTAAACATAGCATTATGAGTACACGTCCCACACAGAAACCTTCGATCAGCAAATAAAGCTCTCTTAACCATTCCTTCAGTAAAGACAGCAAGACTAACCCAAGTGAGAGAAAGGGCCTTATCATTAGCAGGCCTCACACTTTGGAACACAATGCCTCTAGAGATCAGATTACAAAGAGATCTCAAAACCTTTAAGAAAAGTTTAAAAACATGGCTTTTTAAACAAGCATTTTATAAAGAGACTGGAGAATAGAAAATATACAGGAATAGGCAGAAGAGCACCAGTACACAACACTTAGAAACATACAGTAGAGAGGTCTATGAACTCTACATCAGTACAAACATAATTGTAACACTATGAATAATGAATTTTACCCATAAACAGTACCTCTCTGGTACACTTGGTCATGACCAACTTCACTGACAATTGTTTGTATTTAATGATTTATTGTAACCGAACCTTGACGGCACCTGTTAGAATGTACTACAGTACGCTTCTCCCTGCATTAATTTATGTGCCAGCATGTAAACCGTTGCGATGGTAGATGAGTTAGCGACGGTATAGAAAAGATTTTTAAATAAATAAATAGAAATTTCACTGGGGCTCAGTTGGTCTCATGGGCAGAAGCTAGACTGCTTTCTCCTGTCGATATCTGTCGAGTGGCGACGTGGTCCTCTGTGCACACCTTCTCCAGGTTCTATCGCCTGGACGTTCAGGCCCGAGAGGATTCAGCCTTTGCAAGGGTGATATTAACCAGACTGCGGGCAGCCTCCAGATCGTGAGTAGCTTTTGTACATCCCATTGGTCCTGAGTCCATCTGGTTACACGCTAGGGAATGGAGAAATTACTTACCTGATAATTTTGTTTTCCTTAGTGTGGACAGATGGACTCAGCATCCTGCCCTCGGCTGCCCAAGAATGGTGCCAGGGATTCCTCCCCCATGGAGTGGATATCGATCTAAGGGATTATGGGTAAACAGTTATCCAGTCCCTAGATCAGGGCATCTATATTCTTACTCTGGTTCAGTGTTTGGTTGAGTCAGTTACGGTTATCCCTTTTTAATGATATTTTAAATCCAAGTTTTTTCAATAGTAGGTCCACAATGGCTTTTGAAGAGAATACTGAAGGACTGAGGTCACTGCAGGGGGAATCTAGGGTGAAATTTGACTCAGTCTCCATCTGCTGGCAGGGGAGCATGGATGTATTGGTCCTGAGTCCATCTGTCTACACTAAGGAAAACAAAATTAGCAGGCAAGTCATTTCTCCATTCCCTATCCTGCGGTGCTGTAACCCTATCTGTAAAGAGGAATGGTCTTTGCTTGGTGTTCTGAAAATTGCAGGAGCAGGTTCTAATCCTAGCTTCGTGACCTCTGTGCTCATAGAAACTGTTTTCTTGGTGCAGGTAGGAAGGTAGCAAGAGTGGCAAATGCTCGCCTGGATACCTGTAATCGAGAGATTTTTCGGCATGAGGAACTTAAGAACCTGGTGTGCCTGGCACGTGTGCGGGATCATTATATCTGTAAGTTTCAGCTTAAGAATGTTTTCTATGGGGGTGGCGGGGGCCGGGGGGGCCTGGCACGCGTGCGGGATCATTATATCTGTAAGTTTCAGCTTAAGAATGTTTTCTATGGGGGTGGGCGGGGGCCGGGGGGGCCTGGCACGCGTGCGGGATCATTATATCTGTACGTTTCAGCTTAAGAATGTTTTCTATGGGGGTGGCGGGGGCCGGGGGGGCCTGGCACGCGTGCGGGATCATTATATCTGTAAGTTTCAGCTTAAGAATGTTTTCTATGGGGGTGGCGGGGGCCGGGGGGGCCTGGCACGCGTGCGGGATCATTATATCTGTACGTTTCAGCTTAAGAATGTTTTCTATGGGGGTGGCGGGGGCCGGGGGGCCTGGCACGCGTGCGGGATCATTATATCTGTAAGTTTCAGCTTAAGAATGTTTTCTATGGGGGTGGCGGGGGCGGGGGGGCCTGGCACGCGTGCGGGATCATTATATCTGTAAGTTTCAGCTTAAGAATGTTTTCTATGGGGGTGGCGGGGGCCGGGGGGGCCTGGCACGCGTGCGGGATCATTATATCTGTAAGTTTCAGCTTAAGAATGTTTTCTATGGGGGTGGCGGGGGCCGGGGGGGCCTGGCACGCGTGCGGGATCATTATATCTGTACGTTTCAGCTTAAGAATGTTTTCTATGGGGGTGGCGGGGGCGGGGGGGGCCTGGCACGCGTGCGGGATCATTATATCTGTAAGTTTCAGCTTAAGAATGTTTTCTATGGGGGTGGCGGGGGCGGGGGGGCCTGGCACGCGTGCGGGATCATTATATCTGTAAGTTTCAGCTTAAGAATGTTTTCTATGGGGGTGGCGGGGGCCGGGGGGGCCTGGCACGCGTGCGGGATCATTATATCTGTAAGTTTCAGCTTAAGAATGTTTTCTATGGGGGTGGCGGGGGCCGGGGGGGGCCTGGCACGCGTGCGGGATCATTATATCTGTAAGTTTCAGCTTAAGAATGTTTTCTATGGGGGTGGCGGGGGCCGGGGGGGCCTGGCACGCGTGCGGGATCATTATATCTGTAAGTTTCAGCTTAAGAATGTTTTCTATGGGGGTGGCGGGGGCCGGGGGGGCCTGGCACGCGTGCGGGATCATTATATCTGTAAGTTTCAGCTTAAGAATGTTTTCTATGGGGGTGGCGGGGGCGGGGGGGGCCTGGCACGCGTGCGGGATCATTATATCTGTAAGTTTCAGCTTAAGAATGTTTTCTATGGGGGTGGCGGGGGCCGGGGGGGCCTGGCACGCGTGCGGGATCATTATATCTGTAAGTTTCAGCTTAAGAATGTTTTCTATGGGGGTGGCGGGGGCCGGGGGGGCCTGGCACGCGTGCGGGATCATTATATCTGTAAGTTTCAGCTTAAGAATGTTTTCTATGGGGGTGGCGGGGGCCGGGGGGGCCTGGCACGCGTGCGGGATCATTATATCTGTACGTTTCAGCTTAAGAATGTTTTCTATGGGGGTGGCGGGGGCCGGGGGGGGCCTGGCACGCGTGCGGGATCATTATATCTGTAAGTTTCAGCTTAAGAATGTTTTCTATGGGGGTGGCGGGGGCCGGGGGGGCCTGGCACGCGTGCGGGATCATTATATCTGTACGTTTCAGCTTAAGAATGTTTTCTATGGGGGTGGCGGGGGCCGGGGGGCCTGGCACGCGTGCGGGATCATTATATCTGTAAGTTTCAGCTTAAGAATGTTTTCTATGGGGGTGGCGGGGGCCGGGGGGCCTGGCACGCGTGCGGGATCATTATATCTGTAAGTTTCAGCTTAAGAATGTTTTCTATGGGGGTGGCGGGGGCCGGGGGGCCTGGCACGCGTGCGGGATCATTATATCTGTAAGTTTCAGCTTAAGAATGTTTTCTATGGGGGTGGCGGGGGCCGGGGGGGCCTGGCACGCGTGCGGGATCATTATATCTGTAAGTTTCAGCTTAAGAATGTTTTCTATGGGGGGGGGGGGGGGGCGGGGGGGGCCTGGCACGCGTGCGGGATCATTATATCTGTAAGTTTCAGCTTAAGAATGTTTTCTATGGGGGTGGCGGGGGCCGGGGGGGCCTGGCACGCGTGCGGGATCATTATATCTGTAAGTTTCAGCTTAAGAATGTTTTCTATGGGGGGGGGGGGGGGCGGGGGGGCCTGGCACGCGTGCGGGATCATTATATCTGTAAGTTTCAGCTTAAGAATGTTTTCTATGGGGGTGGGGGGGGGCGGGGGGTCCTGGCACGCGTGCGGGATCATTATATCTGTAAGTTTCAGCTTAAGAATGTTTTCTATGGGGGTGGCGGGGGCCGGGGGGGCCTGGCACGCGTGCGGGATCATTATATCTGTAAGTTTCAGCTTAAGAATGTTTTCTATGGGGGTGGCGGGGGGCGGGGGGGCCTGGCACGCGTGCGGGATCATTATATCTGTAAGTTTCAGCTTAAGAATGTTTTCTATGGGGGTGGCGGGGGCGGGGGGGGGCCTGGCACGCGTGCGGGATCATTATATCTGTAAGTTTCAGCTTAAGAATGTTTTCTATGGGGGTGGCGGGGGCCGGGGGGGCCTGGCACGCGTGCGGGATCATTATATCTGTAAGTTTCAGCTTAAGAATGTTTTCTATGGGGGTGGCGGGGGCCGGGGGGCCTGGCACGCGTGCGGGATCATTATATCTGTAAGTTTCAGCTTAAGAATGTTTTCTATGGGGGTGGCGGGGGCCGGGGGGGCCTGGCACGCGTGCGGGATCATTATATCTGTAAGTTTCAGCTTAAGAATGTTTTCTATGGGGGTGGCGGGGGCGGGGGGGGGCCTGGCACGCGTGCGGGATCATTATATCTGTAAGTTTCAGCTTAAGAATGTTTTCTATGGGGGTGGCGGGGGCCGGGGGGGCCTGGCACGCGTGCGGGATCATTATATCTGTAAGTTTCAGCTTAAGAATGTTTTCTATGGGGGTGGCGGGGGCGGGGGGGGCCTGGCACGCGTGCGGGATCATTATATCTGTAAGTTTCAGCTTAAGAATGTTTTCTATGGGGGTGGCGGGGGCCGGGGGGGCCTGGCACGCGTGCGGGATCATTATATCTGTAAGTTTCAGCTTAAGAATGTTTTCTATGGGGGTGGCGGGGGGGGGGGCCTGGCACGCGTGCGGGATCATTATATCTGTAAGTTTCAGCTTAAGAATGTTTTCTATGGGGGTGGCGGGGGCCGGGGGGGCCTGGCACGCGTGCGGGATCATTATATCTGTACGTTTCAGCTTAAGAATGTTTTCTATGGGGGTGGCGGGGGCGGGGGGGCCTGGCACGCGTGCGGGATCATTATATCTGTAAGTTTCAGCTTAAGAATGTTTTCTATGGGGGTGGCGGGGGCGGGGGGGCCTGGCACGCGTGCGGGATCATTATATCTGTAAGTTTCAGCTTAAGAATGTTTTCTATGGGGGTGGCGGGGCGGGGGGCCTGGCACGCGTGCGGGATCATTATATCTGTAAGTTTCAGCTTAAGAATGTTTTCTATGGGGGGGGGGGGGGGCCGGGGGGGCCTGGCACGCGTGCGGGATCATTATATCTGTAAGTTTCAGCTTAAGAATGTTTTCTATGGGGGGTGGCGGGGGCCGGGGGGGCCTGGCACGCGTGCGGGATCATTATATCTGTAAGTTTCAGCTTAAGAATGTTTTCTATGGGGGTGGCGGGGGCCGGGGGGGCCTGGCACGCGTGCGGGATCATTATATCTGTAAGTTTCAGCTTAAGAATGTTTTCTATGGGGGTGGCGGGGGGGGGGGGGCCTGGCACGCGTGCGGGATCATTATATCTGTAAGTTTCAGCTTAAGAATGTTTTCTATGGGGGTGGCGGGGGCGGGGGGGCCTGGCACGCGTGCGGGATCATTATATCTGTAAGTTTCAGCTTAAGAATGTTTTCTATGGGGGTGGCGGGGGGGGGGGGGGCCTGGCACGCGTGCGGGATCATTATATCTGTAAGTTTCAGCTTAAGAATGTTTTCTATGGGGGTGGCGGGGCCGGGGGGGCCTGGCACGCGTGCGGGATCATTATATCTGTAAGTTTCAGCTTAAGAATGTTTTCTATGGGGGTGGCGGGGGCCGGGGGGGCCTGGCACGCGTGCGGGATCATTATATCTGTAAGTTTCAGCTTAAGAATGTTTTCTATGGGGGTGGCGGGGGCCGGGGGGGCCTGGCACGCGTGCGGGATCATTATATCTGTAAGTTTCAGCTTAAGAATGTTTTCTATGGGGGGTGGCGGGGGCCGGGGGGGCCTGGCACGCGTGCGGGATCATTATATCTGTAAGTTTCAGCTTAAGAATGTTTTCTATGGGGGTGGCGGGGGGCGGGGGGGCCTGGCACGCGTGCGGGATCATTATATCTGTAAGTTTCAGCTTAAGAATGTTTTCTATGGGGGTGGCGGGGGCCGGGGGGGGCCTGGCACGCGTGCGGGATCATTATATCTGTAAGTTTCAGCTTAAGAATGTTTTCTATGGGGGGTGGCGGGGGCCGGGGGGCCTGGCACGCGTGCGGGATCATTATATCTGTAAGTTTCAGCTTAAGAATGTTTTCTATGGGGGTGGCGGGGGCGGGGGGGGCCTGGCACGCGTGCGGGATCATTATATCTGTAAGTTTCAGCTTAAGAATGTTTTCTATGGGGGTGGCGGGGGCCGGGGGGGCCTGGCACGCGTGCGGGATCATTATATCTGTAAGTTTCAGCTTAAGAATGTTTTCTATGGGGGTGGCGGGGGCCGGGGGGGCCTGGCACGCGTGCGGGATCATTATATCTGTAAGTTTCAGCTTAAGAATGTTTTCTATGGGGGTGGCGGGGGCCGGGGGGGCCTGGCACGCGTGCGGGATCATTATATCTGTAAGTTTCAGCTTAAGAATGTTTTCTATGGGGGTGGCGGGGGCCGGGGGGGCCTGGCACGCGTGCGGGATCATTATATCTGTAAGTTTCAGCTTAAGAATGTTTTCTATGGGGGTGGCGGGGGCCGGGGGGGCCTGGCACGCGTGCGGGATCATTATATCTGTAAGTTTCAGCTTAAGAATGTTTTCTATGGGGGTGGCGGGGGCGGGGGGGCCTGGCACGCGTGCGGGATCATTATATCTGTAAGTTTCAGCTTAAGAATGTTTTCTATGGGGGTGGCGGGGGCGGGGGGGCCTGGCACGCGTGCGGGATCATTATATCTGTACGTTTCAGCTTAAGAATGTTTTCTATGGGGGTGGCGGGGGCCGGGGGGGCCTGGCACGCGTGCGGGATCATTATATCTGTAAGTTTCAGCTTAAGAATGTTTTCTATGGGGGTGGCGGGGGCCGGGGGGGCCTGGCACGCGTGCGGGATCATTATATCTGTAAGTTTCAGCTTAAGAATGTTTTCTATGGGGGTGGCGGGGGCCGGGGGGGGCCTGGCACGCGTGCGGGATCATTATATCTGTAAGTTTCAGCTTAAGAATGTTTTCTATGGGGGTGGCGGGGGGCGGGGGGGCCTGGCACGCGTGCGGGATCATTATATCTGTACGTTTCAGCTTAAGAATGTTTTCTATGGGGGTGGCGGGGGCCGGGGGGGCCTGGCACGCGTGCGGGATCATTATATCTGTACGTTTCAGCTTAAGAATGTTTTCTATGGGGGTGGCGGGGGCGGGGGGGGCCTGGCACGCGTGCGGGATCATTATATCTGTACGTTTCAGCTTAAGAATGTTTTCTATGGGGGGTGGCGGGGGCCGGGGGGGCCTGGCACGCGTGCGGGATCATTATATCTGTAAGTTTCAGCTTAAGAATGTTTTCTATGGGGGTGGCGGGGGCGGGGGGGGCCTGGCACGCGTGCGGGATCATTATATCTGTAAGTTTCAGCTTAAGAATGTTTTCTATGGGGGTGGCGGGGGCGGGGGGGGGCCTGGCACGCGTGCGGGATCATTATATCTGTAAGTTTCAGCTTAAGAATGTTTTCTATGGGGGTGGCGGGGGCCGGGGGGGCCTGGCACGCGTGCGGGATCATTATATCTGTACGTTTCAGCTTAAGAATGTTTTCTATGGGGGTGGCGGGGGCCGGGGGGGCCTGGCACGCGTGCGGGATCATTATATCTGTAAGTTTCAGCTTAAGAATGTTTTCTATGGGGGTGGCGGGGGCCGGGGGGGCCTGGCACGCGTGCGGGATCATTATATCTGTAAGTTTCAGCTTAAGAATGTTTTCTATGGGGGTGGCGGGGGCGGGGGGCCTGGCACGCGTGCGGGATCATTATATCTGTAAGTTTCAGCTTAAGAATGTTTTCTATGGGGGTGGCGGGGGCCGGGGGGGCCTGGCACGCGTGCGGGATCATTATATCTGTAAGTTTCAGCTTAAGAATGTTTTCTATGGGGGTGGCGGGGGGGGGGGGGGCCTGGCACGCGTGCGGGATCATTATATCTGTAAGTTTCAGCTTAAGAATGTTTTCTATGGGGGTGGCGGGGGGCGGGGGGGGCCTGGCACGCGTGCGGGATCATTATATCTGTAAGTTTCAGCTTAAGAATGTTTTCTATGGGGGTGGCGGGGGCGGGGGGGGCCTGGCACGCGTGCGGGATCATTATATCTGTAAGTTTCAGCTTAAGAATGTTTTCTATGGGGGTGGCGGGGGCGGGGGGGGCCTGGCACGCGTGCGGGATCATTATATCTGTAAGTTTCAGCTTAAGAATGTTTTCTATGGGGGTGGCGGGGGCGGGGGGGCCTGGCACGCGTGCGGGATCATTATATCTGTAAGTTTCAGCTTAAGAATGTTTTCTATGGGGGTGGCGGGGGCCGGGGGGCCTGGCACGCGTGCGGGATCATTATATCTGTAAGTTTCAGCTTAAGAATGTTTTCTATGGGGGTGGCGGGGGCCGGGGGGGCCTGGCACGCGTGCGGGATCATTATATCTGTAAGTTTCAGCTTAAGAATGTTTTCTATGGGGGTGGCGGGGGCCGGGGGGCCTGGCACGCGTGCGGGATCATTATATCTGTAAGTTTCAGCTTAAGAATGTTTTCTATGGGGGTGGCGGGGGCCGGGGGGGCCTGGCACGCGTGCGGGATCATTATATCTGTACGTTTCAGCTTAAGAATGTTTTCTATGGGGGTGGCGGGGGCCGGGGGGGCCTGGCACGCGTGCGGGATCATTATATCTGTACGTTTCAGCTTAAGAATGTTTTCTATGGGGGTGGCGGGGGCCGGGGGGGCCTGGCACGCGTGCGGGATCATTATATCTGTAAGTTTCAGCTTAAGAATGTTTTCTATGGGGGTGGCGGGGGCCGGGGGGGCCTGGCACGCGTGCGGGATCATTATATCTGTAAGTTTCAGCTTAAGAATGTTTTCTATGGGGGTGGCGGGGGGCGGGGGGGCCTGGCACGCGTGCGGGATCATTATATCTGTAAGTTTCAGCTTAAGAATGTTTTCTATGGGGGTGGCGGGGGGGGGGGCCTGGCACGCGTGCGGGATCATTATATCTGTAAGTTTCAGCTTAAGAATGTTTTCTATGGGGGTGGCGGGGGCCGGGGGGGCCTGGCACGCGTGCGGGATCATTATATCTGTAAGTTTCAGCTTAAGAATGTTTTCTATGGGGGTGGCGGGGGCCGGGGGGCCTGGCACGCGTGCGGGATCATTATATCTGTAAGTTTCAGCTTAAGAATGTTTTCTATGGGGGTGGCGGGGGCCGGGGGGGCCTGGCACGCGTGCGGGATCATTATATCTGTAAGTTTCAGCTTAAGAATGATTTCTATGGGGGTTGGCCTGGCTCTTGGTGGCGGGGGCTGGGGGGCCTGGCCTAGATCAGGCTGTTGCTCTGGGAGGCACTTGGCTTTTGTTCTGTGCCTACAAGATCTGTGAAATTCTCATCCATAGCTGAAGATGGATTCACATGAGGAGAGAGCCATCTTCTTTCCTTTAGCCCTGTGTCACCATCTCTCTCTCATCCAGGTCAGAAGGTTGTCCTCCCCTTCTCTTTCTAATTTACCCAACAGTACAAACATTTTTGCTTTAAAATGTACCACACATCTGCGCGCTGATGCCAGCCTGATCATTGCTTTCAGGTTGTATGCTGACAAAGGCTTGTCTCTTTCTCTCTTTCCTGCAGTCTCGGTGGAGTCCACGGGCGTTCTTCCTCCAGATGTGCTGATGAGTGAAGCCATTAAAGTACTGATGGGCAAATGTCAGAGGTTTCTGGAGGAGCTGGACATTAGCCAGATGGACTGAGGGAAAGGCTGGCTTTCTCAGGAGAGATTGCCTGACTAGACTAGGCCTCCGGGATTTCTACAGGCAAGGCCCAGCTCTAGCTGCCACGTGAGCCTTTCCTAGTGGGGCTGGCAGTAGCCCAAGTGCAGAAGGAATGATAAAAACACTGAGGAGTTTGGAGTCTGGGCTGGTTATTAGTGAAGTGGACTTTCAGGAAGTCTCATGTCGGGGGAAGGACATTGTGGAGATGAAGTACATGAATGTGTGGGACGCGGATGCAGGCCAGTCCCTTCTTCTGGATTGGATTTCCTCTTGCTTGTGCACAACTCAAGGAATAGTTGGACTCTTTATAACATGGAATTTAGTTAAAATTATTTTGTCAAAATAACATTTATATTGAAAGTCAGTGATTATACTACTTTTTGTTTCATCTTAATATATTCTGATGAGAAAAATATATTAAACAGTCTGCTGGTTGCAGTGATGAAAGTGTCCAATTGCTTCTGTCACACTAGATACAGCAGTAGAATAACATGACCACCAGAAAAGAGTTTATGCCAGCTCAGACCCAGCAGATACATTTCCTATGTAAATTCTCTGCCCCCGAAAGCTTCACTTTGACTTTTACATGCCCTGCCATGCTTGCATGTGAGATTTGCACTGTGCATCCTGACTATGGGGCACATTCCCACATCCAAGGCAAGTAAAATCAAAGTGTAAGCTCTCTGGGGAAGACACTGCCAGTTCAACAGTAAATACTTTGGTCCATGGAGAAGCAGAACAAAACCAGCCACACAATTAGGGAGACATCTGACTGTGCCAGCCCGATATGGCTCTTGGAGCTCAGTCTTAATAATTCCACTGCCATGGCAAGATTTGTTTTTTGCTGTTTTTTCCTGTCCTTTAGTGGCTGGGGGTTTTGCAAATTATTCATTTTTGTGTGTGCGTAGCACTTACTTCTTCATAGTGATTGTTAGTTGTCTCCAAAAAAAAATATTTTGTAGAACTTGGTCATGTCTGGGGAAAATGCCATTTAAGATGTGTAAACTCATCACAAAATGGCTGCCACTGACCTACAAGCCATCTGTTTAAGATACAGTGGCTTGCAAAAGTATTCAACCCCCTAAAAAGCCAGCAGATTTGCTCCAGACAATGTCATTGCAAACGAGTATGTGCTGCTGACTTTTTAGAGAGTCAAATACATAGCAAGCCACTGTATGTAACAGGCGTGCTTAAATAACTTGGAGGGTATTGTGATGCCATTGGAGCCATCTAAGACTAGGGAAAGCCGCAGAACAGACCAGGCTGGAGTCTGTTCTGCTTTTCATCAGGTTTATTGCAAAAAGTCCAACAAGACAGAAGTAAAATGGCTGCTTACCTCAGCAGACTCACAATGCAAGAACACTTTCAAAAGGACACAGCACTCCATTACAGCTTCCTTATTCTCCCTGGGGCTTGTCTAACTCTCTCAGGGCCTCACCTTTGTATCCCTTACCTCAGGGAAATGCCCCCACCCAAGGATCCCTTTCCTGTCTGTCTTAAGGTGGACCAGGCCAGATAGCTGGAGCTGGTCTGTTAAGGCAGTCTGAAGCTCTCTGTCATATACTCTGTCATATTCCCTCCCCCCTCAGCTCAATCTTCCTTAGTTGAGTGCCTGCCTGTACAAGGGAGACTGCTCTAGAAAGGAAATCTGCATTTATATTCGCCTTCCCTGCTCTGTGTCGGACTTTAAAGTCAAATGGTTGGAGTGCAAGAAACCACCTCATTACTCATCCATTGGACTCCTTATTCTGAGCAACCCAGACAAGGGGTTGGTGATCTGTTGCCAGCATGAATTGGTGGCCCAGGAGGTAATAAAGAAAAACCTCCAAGGCCCATCTGACAGCGAAGGCCTCTTTCTCTATCGTTGAGTAGCTTCTTGCTGAGGGTAATAGCTTCCTGCTACTGGGTGTTCATCTCCTTTCTCTTGTGGGAGGACGGCTCCTAGCCCCACCTCTGATGCATCTGTCTGTACTATAAAGGGCTTGGTAAAGTCCGGACTCAGTAGAACAGGTTCCGAGCATATGTCTTTCTTTAAACCCTGGAAGGCTTCCTCTGCAGACCATCTAACCTTCTCTGGGGCTCTCTTTTGTAATAGGCATGTGAGGGGCTCCGCTTTTTCTGAAAGGTTTGGTATGAACCGTCCAACTGCATTTTCCTAGCATGTAGCAGATGGACTCAGGACCAATGGGTATAGTGTACTCCTGATAGCAGTTGGAGACGGATCAGATTTCAATCTGACATCAGCCCTAGTACATATACCCCTGCAGGAAGTGCAGCTCTTCAGTATTTTCTGTCTCCATAGCTGTTAGGGACTCTATGCACGCTCGCACGGCGTTAGAGTAATTTTATCAAAGAAAACCAAATTAAGAAGAAATTCTTACCTCTACAGATGAACCCCGCTCTCCTGCGGTGACACCCGTTGGGTCCCTTCCCCAGTCATGATTTCCTGAGGTGATTTCTGCACTCTCTAGGCGGTAAGCCTCAGACCAATGGCCAACCCTCGGCAGGGACCTAGCCCCCAACATCGGGTGCAACCCTGAGCACAGCAGTGAAGGTATTTTCCCTCTTCCCCCCGCAGCAAAACTGGGAAGCACCAATACAAGGTAAGGTAGAAATCTATTTAAAAGTCTCCGGTCTCCAAAGCTCGAGAAGACGCACAGGTCACCAGCTGGGACCAGTGCCACTAGGTTGATCAACCCTAGCAGGGCTAGATCCTGGTCAGATCCGAGGGCCCTCCCACGTGGAGACCCTTAGAGGTGGTAGCCATATTGTCCAGGCGGTCGCCGCCTTGTCAGCCGTTTCGATCCCTGCGCACAGAGACAAGTCATGCACAGAAATACCTCGTGCGCATGTCGCACGCACAAGCGATGCGCTTAGCTATGCGCTTACTGTGCTGGACGCATAATTTTGACCTGTGCGCATATCTTCCTGTACACGCACACAACAGCGCACAAGCCATGGCACCACCAGAAAAGAAACTCAAAGCTCAGGGCCTTTGCCCAGCATGCCACATTAGAGCTGCACAGCATGAGGAGGCCACGGCCCTGAGTATACGATGCAAAGAGGCCCTAGGGGACCCAACTCATGGCCCTCCCCAGCAGGTACCGGCCCCCAGCCTCTCGAGCAGTATGCCAGACCTAGCATTTAACAGCAGGACCCCCTCAAATGGGGCACTCCAGGGACACGGCGCCCCTTAGTCTAGACCCAGCATCTATCTCCTGGGTGGAATTCTTCAAAGGTCTGCATACCTTCGTCCACATGCAACCGGGGCCTCCTCTAATGCGGCCTCAGGCTCCACCAGAGGACCTCAACATGCCAGAACCCTCTATGCCCAGGAAAGTGATCCCACCGCCCAGAAGCCCCTCCTTCAGCGACATGGACAGCTCAGATGAGTCAGAACCCCTGGAGGAAGGGGAACTCTCTCCAGGGACAGAACTCCATCGAACCATGAGACGCTTCTTTACCAAGGACGAGCTTCCAGACCTGGTCACACACAGCTTAAAAGAGCTTGCTATCCCAGGCACAAGTGCCTCAGGGGAACCTAAGACGAACCCACTACTGGAGGGACTCTGTCAGACCTCCTGCCATTTCCCACTATTACAAGCAGTCCAGCAACTAATTGACCCTGGAATGGGATGCTCCAGAAACCAAGTTCAAAGGGGGCCGGGCTCTGGTAGCCATGTACCCTCTGGACCCAGCCACCAAAGAGCTCCTGGCATGTCTGAAAGTGGATGCCATGGTCTGTGTGGTCTAGAACCGCACTACTATCCCAGTGGAGGGAGGAGCAGCACTCAAGGATGCTCAAGACAGAGGTCTGGAATCTATCCTCAAACAGTCCTTTGACGTCTCCGCTATGTCTTTACAGATCACGGCCTGCTATGCCGTGGTGACACTTGCCTGCTTAGCACAGACCAGGAACAACACTCCTGGGGAGGCCCTGGAACCAGCTGTATCATTTCTTGTGGACACTGCTTCTGATCTGGTATGCACCACAGCTAGAGGAGTGTCTTCCATTGTGGCAGCCAGAAGACAAATCTGGCTCAGAAATTGGTCAGCTGACACATCCTCCAAAACAAGAGTCACAAGGATGCCTTTCAAGGGAACACTCCTGTTCGGAAGCGAACTAGAGAAACTAGCCAACAAATGGGGGGAGTCCCCACTGCTGCGGCTACCCGAGGACAGGAATAAGAGAAACCAGCAATCCTTCCCCCGGACTGCCAGGGGCAGAGGATCACAGCGCTTCAACCCATATAGAAGCTCATAACAAGCGGCCCGGCCCGCCCCGCCGGCCAGAGCCAGTCCTTTCGGAACAAGCACAATAAAAGGGGAGCCAGCTCGGGCCCAGGCCCCAGCCGCACCACACAATGAAAATCAGCCGACCCATCCAAAGGAAGAAGCCATGGGGGCAGACTGGCCCTATTCTACCAACTGACTCCCTCACAGGCAGAAAGCCTGTGAGGGAGTCAGTTGGATCGTTAGATGATCAAAGGGTTAAAGGGGCATTTAGAGAAGATAAGGCCATTGTGGAAAGAATAAATGATTTCATTGCTTCGGTGTTTACTGACAAGGATGTTGGGGAGAGAGGTAACTGTGGTGGGGCCGCTTGGCAATAGTGATCATAATGTGATCAAATTTGAATTAATGACTGGAAGAGGAACGGTATGCAAATCCACGGCTCTCGTGCTAAACTTTCAAAAGGGAAACTTTGATAAAATGAGAAAAATTGTTAGACAAAAACTGAAAAGAACAGCCACAAAAGTAAAAAGTGTGCAACAGGCGTGGTTATTGTTTAAAAAAAAAAAAGTCTAGAAGCACAGTCCAGATGTATTCCACACATTAAGAAAGATGGAAAGAAGGCAAAACGATTACCGGCATGGTTAAAAGGGGAGGTGAAAGAAGCTATTTTAGCCAAAAGATCTTCATTCAAAAATTGGAAGGATCCAACAGAAGAAAATATGATAATGCATAAGTGTTGGCAAGTTAAATGTAAGACATTGATAAGACAGGCTAAGAAAGAATTTGAAAAGAAGTTGGCCGTAGAGGCAAAAACTCACAGTAAAAACTTTTTTAAATATATCCAAAGTAGAAAGCCTGTGAGGGAATCAGTTGGACCGTTAGCTGAGTGAGGGGTTAAAGGGGCACTTAGAGAAGATAAGGCCATCATGGAAAGATTAAATGATTTCTTTGCTTCGGTGTTTACTGAAGAGGATGTTGGGGAGGTACCCGTAATGGAGAAGGTTTTCATGGGCAATGATTCAGATGGACTGAATCAAATCACGGTGAACCTAGAAGATGTGGAAGGCCTGATTGAAAAACTGAAGCGTAGTAAATCACCTGGACCGGATGGTATACACCCCAGAATTCTGAAGGAACTAAAAAATGAAATTTCAGACCCATTAGTAAAAATTTGTAACCTATCATTAAAATCATCCATTGTACCTGAAGACTGGAGGATAGCAAATGTAACCCCAATATTTAAAAAGGGCTCCAGGGGTGATCCGGGAAACTACAGACCGGTTAGCCTGACTTCAGTGCCAGGAAAAATAGTGGAAAGTGTTCTAAACATCAAAATCACAGAACATATAGAAAGACATGGTTTAATGGAACAAAGTCAGCATGGCTTTACCCAAGGCAAGTCTTGCCTCACAAATCTGCTTCACTTTTTTGAAGGAGTTAATAAACATGTGGATAAAGGTGAACCAGTAGATATAGTATACTTGGATTTTCAGAAGGCGTTTGACAAAGTTCCTCATGAGGCTTCTAGGAAAAGTAAAAAGTCATAGGATAGGTGGCGATGTCCTTTCGTGGATTGCAAACTGGCTAAAAGACAGGAAACAGAGAGTAGGATTAAATGGACAATTTTCTCAGTGGAAGGGAGTGGACAGTGGAGTGCCTCAGGGATCTGTAGTGGGACCCTTACTGTTCAATATATTTATAAATGATCTGGAAAGAAATACGACGAGTGAGATAATCAAATTTGCAGATGACACACAATTGTTCAGAGTAGTTAAATCACAAGCAGATTGTGATAAATTGCAGGAAGACCTTGTGAGACTGGAAAATTGGGCATACATAAATCCACAATGCTTTTCGAGGAGAATACTGAAGAGCTGCACTTCCTGCAGGGGTATATGTACTAGGGGCTGACGTCAGATTGAAATCCGATTGGTCTCCAATTGCTATCAGGAGCACACTACACCCATTGGTCCTGAGTCCTTCTGTCTACACTAAGGAAAGCTAAATTATCAGGTAATTTCTCCATTGACACAGATCTCACCCGAGTTCTCCCACAAACAAAAAAATCATCCAAATAATGCAACAGCTGATCACAACCAGTATGCTGTACTGTCACCCACTATAAGAAGGAACTAAATGCTTCAACGTATGTGCAAGATACAGTGCAACCTATGGGCAAGCACCGATCCACGAAATAAAGGAAAACCCTAACGGCGGCAGACTTGACAGGTGAATGGGAAGCAACCAAAAAGCTTCAGCCATCCAAGCACCTTGCCCCACTACCCGCACCAAGCGCAAAGTCTCATCCAAGGAAGCATAGCGCACCGTACAGCGCTTCCTTGGAATACGATTGTTCAGACTCCCCTTTTTGAAAGGATAAATTCAGGATCAATCTGTATTTCCCCGGTACCTTTTTAGGAATAACTGCTAAAGGCGACAACTGCATGCGTGGAAATGGGGGCTCTGCAAACGGCCCCGTTATCCTTCCCAACTGCAACTCCGCCTCCAATTTTTCCTGTGCTACAGCCGCAAAATGGGCAGCGGACTTCGCATCACATTCCCTCCCCCCGCTCCTGCATACAGAATCTTCAAACCCTCTTTGAAACCCCAGAAAAGTAACTGCGCCTCTCTTTGTTCCGGATAGAACTGTAACCGCCCCTGGTGAGTCTGCTGTGGGTAATCGCACTGTGCTACTTGCCCCCTTTTCCAGGGGCGGGAACCGGCGTTTGTGAGCTGGGTGTGCACCCTTACACGTGGCACATGCGTGTCTAAACCTGCAATCTGGGAAGAGACATGTGACCTTATTAAATCTCCAACAAATATCCTGCCCTCCCGCCCCACCTTTTCCATCCGACCGAAAACCTGGAAAAAGGAGCTATCCTCCCCCTCCCACCCGGATGCCTCCGCTCTAACAGCTTATGATACCTGCAGTGTGAATTCAGCAAAGTGCCGCCATCGGTCAAGTACAATGGTGCGTCAGGTAGACATTTAAAGACAATATCCGTGGCGTTTTGATTAAAACCTGCCAAAAATGAAGACCAAGAAACCGGTTTTTAAAGATGGTGACGCTGCCAATTGTATCACATCACTTAAAACAAAACAGACCATTTGTATGGCGCTAGCATTGCAGCTTATGAAACAAACAACATATTTTTAAAAAACGGGGAAAACAAGCAAAAAAAGTGATTGAAGAGAATGGTTTAAATCAATATGGTAGCGGATATTCGAGTAAATAAAAAGTGATGCATATTATACAAGAAAAACTAAAAATATATGAAAAATAAACTCAATGAAAAAAATAAAATTAAAAGATTCAAATTGGTATAGCCGCTATTTACTCACAATGGTACGCCTGAAGGATATTTAAAGTAAAAGCTGCTAATGGTGAGAAGTGGCTTATGCCGGTATCCCAAGACCGTGGTGCAGCATGTGGTGCCATTAATTGTATCTTGCCATTTAAAAACAAAGTAACCTATTCCTATATCAGTGGTGGCAGTTAGAAATGGTGAAATGAAATATTAAATACTGGAGGAGGTTGAAACTATATGATGTGTAAAATGAAACTGAACACAAAAATGAGGATAAAAAAATATTAAAGAATGTAATGATTGTTGTAAAAACAGTGAAAACTTCTTAAAAATATACTATTAATAAAAAAGAAGCCTATAAAATAAAAAAGGAAAAGAGTGTGTGTAAGGGAAGGATAAGACAATATATTGCGTTGTATACAGTGGAACTATATCAGGATTAACCTTCACCATGAACAACCAGCACCTGCAGTTTAGGATAATCTGCAGAATTCAGAAAATCTAATATCGAATTAAAAAGAACTGGATGTCAAGGAAAGGAATAGGGAGGGGGTGGGGGTGGGGGAAGAACAACTGGAGGTGATGAGGAAGAGGGGGTGGAGGGAGGGGAAAGGGATATTTCCAAAATCAAACGGCTAACATGGACTTGCTAAACCCATCTCAGTGTCAGTGATATGTGAAGGATATGTGAAATGGTACAAGACCGGAGTCACTAAATGATAAACACTGCTCTTGGGCCAAACGAAAAAAATTAATATATTAAAAAAAAAACCAATTTTTTATTCAAGAATGGGATGGTGGTAAAAAAAATATTGCTATGTAAAAATAGTAAAGATGAAATGATAAAAAAAAAAGGGGGTTAAATAATACAAAATAAAAAATATACAGAAAATGTTAAATAAAAGATATGTTATAGGCACCTAAATGGTTGCAGATTCTGTTGAGATGGGCCACAGGTTTGATGACTTTAGATTCTGTCGGGGAAGACCCCATACGTAAACTGGAGAGGAGGGGATTTTGATAATACATTGCTCAGATGGGAACAGACATTTATATTTGATTTTAATACTATTTTTCCTTCTGGACTTAAACACCTAAATCAATATCGCAATTATTTGTGAACAACTTGGTGTCAGGAACATATCTTTCATTTATAAATTATATGTTAGCTGTTGGTATTTAACATCCTTGGTCCCAGCTCGATGTAACCCCTGTTCCATGTAATGTTTTTCCAATTAAGTTGTTTCGCTGTAAACCGATGTGATATGCATTTTTACATGAATGTCTGTATAAAAAAAGTTCTAATTTACATTTTCCATATTTATTTTTACTATTTAACCCCCTTTTTTTTTTAATCACTTCATCAAAAATATTTCTACATAGCAATATTTTTTACCACCATCCCAGTCTTGAATAAAAAATGTAAGGTTTTTTTTTATATATTATTTTTTTTCGTTTAGCTCGAGCTAATTCACGCTGCAGGTATGTTGGTTTCATCATAAGCACTCAAGTCTGATATCTTTTATAGGTTTTATACGTATGCCTTCCCTGCTATTTACCTTTTTTTGATCAGCCCTTTTCCCCTTTACAGCCCTTGATTTGAGTTTTTCGCTGGACATGACACTAACAGATGGAATAATCGCCATTGCCCGAAATGTATATGAGGCGTGACTGAATTTTCTCTAAACAGAGTATGTACTTACAGTTACAGTTCTGTTCAGACTTTTTGGTTTTAAAGTTGGATTGGCAGTTTAGCAGTGCTCTGTCCATGTACGTGTGATGGGGCAATCATTAGTTTATCATTCGGTCTTTAAATCGGCATTTTTCTTTATGTCCATTCACCACCAGTGGTTTCAGTATCACAACTGCAGTATTAAAAAGACTTTGCAAACATACATGAAAGTGTACAGATTTTGTCTCTATCTTCCTTTTTCCCCCCTCCTTATTGCCACTCCAATATTTTGATTATCCCAGCCTGCCTGTGCGAAAGTCGGGCAAGTTCTAATAAAGTTCCTTTTTTACACACCGATCTCCTTTGTTGTTGCTACACAGCAATCTTGGATCGGCTTCCAATTTGTTTTTTTGGGTCCACCTCAAGGTACAGCCAGTGCACAAAGAGGCTGCATTGAGGCGCGATTGCCTAACTCCACAGACCCAACATACTCTCCTGTGCTCAGCGGGAGGCGTGATGCTTGCTGCAGTCCACGCTAAAAGTGAACAGCCCTGCTTTTTTTTTAGACAATAGAAGCCAAGAAAAGAAAGATATATGGCCCTGCTTCTGGCTGTTAACTGAGGGTGAGAAGGCCTCAAAGAGCAAGGGAACCAGGATCCCTAGCTTTCCCCTCCCTCTGGATGACAGGGGACAAGTCAGATCAGGAATCTCCAACCCCCTTGCTCTACCCACGGAATGGCCCACAAAGGAACCTAACACCTCAGGGAACCCCACTCTTTTTAGTTTTGGTTTTGTTTTTTTTTTAACTCCAGACTGCAGGTTTGCACCTCTACCATCTGTTGGAGACAGAGAAATACTGAGGGACTGCAGGTGGCACCTCTACCATCTGTTGGAGACAGAGAAATACTGAGGGACTGCAGGTGGCACCTCTACCATCTGTTGGAGACAGAGAAATACTGAGGGACTGCAGGCGGCACTCTTATGTAGCAGTGCTTGAAAAGCTTTTCAGTTCTCTGCCTCCATCAGCTGGTAGGGATGCAAAACTCAAGTGTCTGGACTGATCTGGAGTATGAACAGGAACTCCCCTATCACTGCTTTCCTCTAGAGTATACAGGTTTAGATCTTTAAGTCTATCCCTATATGCCTTAGAACAAAGACCACTCTCCCTTTCAGTAGCCACCCTCTGGCCTGACTCCATCCTGTTTATATCCTTTTGAAGAGGTAGGCGCCAGCATTCTACATAGTATTCCAAGTGAGGTCTTGCCAGCAACCTATATAGAGGCAATATTACCTTCTTTTCTGCTGGCCACTCCTCTCCCTTATACAGTCAAGCAACTTCCTGGCTTTTGCAGTCGATTTATGCATCTATTTTGCCACCTTAAGGACATCAGATGTAATCACCCTTAGCTCCCACTCTTCCTTTGTGCTTTGAAGAATTTAATCTTCAATACAGAACCTTCCCTTGAAGTTTTGCATCCTAAATGCATTACTCTGCCTTTATCCTCATTAAATCATAGCTGCCAGCCCTCAGACTATTCCTCCAGCTTCGCTAAATCGCTGTTTTCTACTTCTTCCTGGCTGTCCATCCTATTAAATTTTATCACTGGCAAAAAGACAAACCTTTCTTAACAATCCTTCTGTTCTGTTGCTCACATAAACGTTGAAAAGGGCTGATGCTTGAGGCTCAGTGCTAGTAACACCCCCTCCTCAGAGAGAACTCCATTTACCACTACCCGCTGATACCTCTTACGCAGCCAGTTTCTAATCCAGTCACTCCAGGATCCTTACCAAGGGCGCACAATTTATGTCTTCTGTGCAAAACTGTGTCAAAGACTGTGCTGAAATCCAAATACACTACGTTTAGCACTCTCCCTTCATCCAACTCTCTGGTCACCCAATCAAAGAAAAGAAAATTGGTTATTACCTGCTAATTTTCGTTCCTGGAATACCACACATCAGTCCAGACTCCTGGGATTATGTCTCCCCCCCCCCCCTCCAGCAGATGGAGACAGAAAAAACGTTTCACTAGCCCTGGCATGTAACCCGCAGTGCCAGCTACAGTTGCTCAGTATTGACCTGTACCCAAGCCAAGATTATTCCTACAACAATCCTAACAAACATGCAAAACAATTTCCCACAAACTAGCAAGGGAAAAGAGGATAAAAGCCCTCCTTGAAAGAAAATTCTTCACTTCATTACTCCCAAGCAGGAGAACACAACTTGAAATCTTAAGTAGAACCATGACAGAACAAGTGGACTCTCCCCCACACCAGGGCAGGTCTCTGGACTGATCCATGGTATTCCAGGAATGAAAATTAGCAGTAAGAACCATTTTTCCGTCCCTGTTCATACCTGGATCAGTCCAGACTCCTGGGATGTACCCAAGCTTCCCTAATTAGGGTGGGTCTATGAGAGTCCCACTCGACGAACACTTTCACCAAAGCCCCTGGCCTCTGGAGCCTGGACATTCAAACGATAATACCTGGTGAAACTGTGCAACGACTTCCAAGTAGCCGCCCAAGAAATTTCCTGCAGTGACACCAGTTGGCATGCAGCCCAAGAAGTCGCCTGAGACCGAACTGAATGAGCCCTCAATCTCACTGGGACAGGACGCCCTTTATAGAATAAGCCAAGCTAATTGCTTCTTTCAACCATCGTGCTATCATAGACTTTGAAGCCTTCTGCCCCTTCTTAGGGCCCCTCCACAGCACAAAAAGATGGTCAGACACCCTGAAGTTATTAGTGACTTTGAGGTTACACAACAACATCGTCTGTCTTTAGAGTGTAGAACCGAAGTCCAAATCCAGAAAGGCTGGAAGTTCCACTGTCTGATTCAAATGGAATGTTGACACAAACTTCGGGAGAAAAGAGGGCACCATCCTCAAATTCCAGAATCCAAGATCTTCAGGAAAGGTTCTCTACACGACAGCGCTTGTAGTTCTGAAATCTTGCAGGCAGAACCAATGGCCACCAGAAAAACCACCTTCAACATGAGGTCCTTTACAGTTGCCTTTCTCAAACATTCAAAAAGAGCCCCACATATCCCTCTGAGGACCAGATTTAGGTTCCATGAGGGACATATTCGGGGGGGGGGGGGGGGGGGGAGGGAATATTTTGCCCCATGAAGTAAGCAAACCATAGCTGGGGTGAGCAGCCAAAAACACTCTGTGTACCTTGCCGCAAAGCAGCCCAAGGCTGCAATCTGCACCTTAAGAGAGCTAAAAGCCAGACCTTTCTCCAAACCTTTCTGCCAGAAAGCCAAGATGTGATATATCGATATCGAGGCCTGAGTGGAGATTACTCCTTGGCTGGAGCACCAGGACTGAAAGACTTTCCAGACTCTGACATATGATAAAGAAGTGAAAGTCTTCCTAGCCTGCATCAAAGTGGTAATGACATCCTTCGGATAATCTTTTTCTCTCAAACACTTCCTCTCAAAAGCCAAGCCGTGAGACAAAAGCGATCTGAAAATATTGGGTCCTGCTGCAGAAAGTTCGGCAAATGATCGAGCCACAGTGGAAAGTCGACTGCCAGGTTGATCAGATCCGCAATCCAAGGGCGCCTTGGCCACTCTGGCGCCACCAGAATCATTTCTCCGGGTTAATTTTCTACTTGCCTTATCAGTTTTCTCACAGGGGACCATGGAGGGAACACGTACAGGAGAATTCCCCAGGGCCAAGGTAGAACCAGAGCATCTACACCCTCTGCTCCATGCTTTCTTCTGTGACTGAAAAACAGAGGTGCCTTGGTGTTCTTCCGCGACGCCATCAGCTCCAGGCTGGAAGTACCCTACCAGCAACATATTAGAGCATCGCCTCTTCTGACAGCTCCCACTCCCCAAGATCCAATTTCTGCCAACTGAGAAAGTCCACCTGTACATTGTCCACTCCAGCAATATGAGATGCTGCAAGCATTGCCAGATGCTGCTCCGCCCAGAGAAACAAGTCCTGAGCTTCCAGGGCTACTGCCAGACTCATGGTTCCCCCTTGTTTGTTGATGTAAGTCACCGTGGTCGCATTGTCTGACAATATGCGCACTGAGCAGCCGCTCAAGAGAGGCAGAAAGGGCAGTATGGTACGCGTTACTTGCTTATCTCCAAATGAATGATAGACCAGGACTTCTCTTCTGTGGACCACTGTCCCTGGGCTGACTGATTCTGGCACACTGCCCCCTCAGCTGGAAAGACTGGCATTAGTGGTAACTACCACCTAGTCTGGAACCTCCAAGTCCATTCCTTGACTGAGATGTTCCTGACCAAGTCACCAAGAAAGACTAGACCTGGCAGGGTCCTTGAGCAACAAAGGAAAGTGAAATTGCTCAGACAACAGATCCCAATGCGAAAGGAGGGACTGCTGCAGAGGCCTCATATATGCAAAGGCCCAAGGGACCAGCTCCAATGTCAAGGCCATACAGCCCAACACCTGAAGGTAATCCCAGACCCTGGCAATTGCTGCATCCCACAGCCTGCACCCTTGCTTCTATGGCTTGAGAATATGAGTGTCTGTAAGGAACATCTTCCCTATTCTGTCTAAATGTGCTCCCAAAAACTCCAAAACCTGAGACGGGGTGAGATGACTGTCAAATTCACCACCCAGCCCAGAGACCACAACTTCTCCAAGACCTGAGACACCATCTGAGCACAAAGGGCTTCCGACTTCGCTCAAATGAGCCAGTCATCCAGATATGGATGAATCAAGATGCCCTTCTTCCTGAGCATTGCAGCCACAACAACCATCATCTTGGTAAATGTCTGTGGCCAGACTGAACGGAAGGGTACAAAATGGAAAATGTTTCCTGAGGACCATGAAGCGCAGAAACCGCTGGTGATCTGGGCGGATTGGAATGTGCAGATACGCTTCACTCAAGTCTAGAGAAGCCAGGAAGTCTCATTTGTGCACTGTTGCAATCATCGAACACCTCCATTTGGAAGCAAGGAATGCTGAGAGTCACCTTCATCTTCTTCAGATCTAAAACTTGACTGAAGTACCACAAAATAAATGGAATATCTTCCTGTCCTTTGTTCCCCCATAGGGATGGGAACTACTGCTCCCAGCTCTTGTAAACAATCCACGGTTTCTTGAACCACCTTTCTCTTGCAGCCAGAGGTGCAAGGGGAAAACTATAAGTAAGTCTCGGGGTGGGTGAGAGAATTCTAACGTGTAGCTGTCTCTTATCACATTGAAGACCCACTGGTCTGTAGCGATTTTGGTCTACTCCTTGTAAAACAGAGTCTGATGTCCTCCAACATGAGGGAGAGAGGAGTGGACTGGTGGCGATTTATTGTGAGGAGTTTGCTCTGCCAGAACTCTGGCCGAGACCTTCTCTGCCTGATTTCCTGCACTCTTGAAAGGATGGATTCCAGGATTACAGTCTCCCACCACCTTGCGTCTGAGCTCCTGCCACGGGCCTACTTGGACAAAACCGCCTGTTTGACCTAAACCGGGAGTGCCTAGTAAAGGAACCCCTATTCTTTTCTGGCTTATCCTCAGGCAGCCTATACTGCTTGGACTCTCTGAGCCGCTTCACTAGCTCTTCTAAGTCTTCACCAAACAGAAGCTTGCCCTTGAACGGTAGGACTCCCAACTGAGACTTAGCCCAAACATCTGCCAACTAGTTCCTGAACCAGAGGAGCCTTCTGGCCGATACCGCAGACATCATAATCTTGGAAGAAGTTTTTATAAGGTCATATAAAGCATCTGCAACATAGGCCACCGCTGCCTCCAGGCAGTCTGCCTGCTTAGGCTTGGATGGAGAAAGCATTCTAGTAGCCTGTAACTGCTGCATCCAGCGTAAATTGGCCCTCAGCATGAAACTATTGCACACCGCAGCATGAATGCCCAGGGCAGACACCTTGAATATCTTATTGAGGTGAATCTCCAACTTCCTGTCCTGCATATCTCTTTCAGCGCTGCTGAACCAGGCACTGGAATGGTGGTGGTCTGAGTGACTACAGACACAGATGGATCTACATTAATTGCAAACAACTTGAGCTTGTCCTCAGGCAATGGATACAACTTAGCCGTCGCCTGGCGTACTTTTAGGCCCAACTTCGGAATGTCCCACTCCCTGACCATCAGCTTTTTAACAGACTTGTGAAAAGGGAAGGCTTTCGCTGGACCCCTCAGGCCATCCATGACTGGGTCCACTCCTTCTTGATCAGACTACTGCTGAAGAACCTTAATCCCCAGTTCAAGAACAGGGAGGTATCAAGGATCACAACTCTAACTCTTCCTTCTGGAAAATATGCACCACCTTCGGGTCGTCCCCTTCTGCCACAGGCACTGGGTCCAAAACTTCCATCAGGATCCTGACCATTCGGAATGTTATCGGGCACCGCTGGATTTGTCAGGCACAGCCGGGTCTGGAAAGGCAGGTCCCTGCAGAGCTCCGCCCTCTGAATTGTTTGACTCTACATCCAGACTGCCTGGAGGTATTCTCAACCCAAGTAGCCTGGACATAAGAACATAAGAAATTGCCATGCTGGGTCAGACCAAGGGTCCATCAAGCCCAGCATCCTGTTTCCAAAAGAGGCCAAACCAGGCCACAAGAACCTGGCAATTACCCAAACACTAAGAAGATTCCATGCTACTGATGCAAATAATAGCAGTGACTATTCCCTAAGTAAACTTGATTAATAGCCATTAATGGACTTCTCTTCCAAGAATTTATCCAAACCTTTTTTGAACCCAGCTACACTAACCACATCCTCTGGCAACAAATTCCAGAGCTTTGTGCGTTGAGTGAAAAATAATTTTCTCCAATTAGTCTTAAATGTGCTTCTTGCTAACTTCATGGAATGCCCCCTAGTCCTTCTATTATTTGAAAGTGTAAATAACCGATTCACATCTACTCGTTCAAGACCTCTCATGATCTTAAATACCTCTATCATATCCCCCCTCAGCCATCTCTTCTTCAAGCTGAACAGCCCTAACCTCTTCAGCCTTTCCTCATAGGGGAGCTGATCCATCCCCTTTATTTTGGCTGCCCTTCTCTGTACCTTCTCCATCGCAACTATATCTTTTTTGAGATGTGGCAACCAGAATTGTATACAGTATTCAAGGTGCGGTCTCACCATGGAGCGATATAGAGGCATTATGACATTTTCCGTTTTATTAACCATTCCCTTCCTAATAATTCCTAACATTGTTTGCTTTTTTGACTGCTGCAGCACACTGAGCCGATGATTTTAAAGTATTATCCACTATGATGCCTAGATCTTTTTCCTGGGTGGTAGCTCCTAATATGGAACCTAACATCTTGTAACTACAGCAAGGGTTATTTTTCCCTATATGCATCACCTTGCATTTGTCCACATTAAATTTCATTGGCCATTTGGATGCCCAATCTTCCAGTCTTGCAAGGTCCTCCTGTAATGTATCACAATCCGCTTGTGATTTAACTGCTCTGAATAATTTTGTATCATCCGCAAATCTGATACCCTCACTCATTGTATTCCTTTCCAGATCATTTATATATATATTGAAAAGCACCGGTCCAAGTACAGATCCCTGAGGCACTCCACTGTTTACCCTTTTCCACTGAGAAATTGACCATTTAATCCTACTCTGTTTCCTGTCTTTTAACCAGTTTGTAATCCATGAAAGGACATCGCCTCCTGTCCCATGAGTTTTTAGTTTTCTTAGAAGCCTCTTAGAAGGATAGGCTGGTTCACACTGTATTTAATCCTGTTACATCTCCTGAAGCAAGTGGCCACAATCCATGTGGCCACTGTTCAGTATGTCCCCTGACAATGGTTATGTCTGAGTTCACCCACCCCAGTACACATAGAACTTTTACACTCCAAAGCTCATCCGATTGTAACTCCACGGGAGTTGTGTATGTGGTCCTTTGTCCGTGTAAAAAATTATATGTGGGCAAAACGAAGCGAATGGTGAAAACACGTATTATAGAGCATAGATCCAATATTAAAAATCGCAGGGAAAATGAACCATTAATTGAACATTGGATACAACACTCCCATGAATTGACAGACTTAAGATTTTTTGTACTGGATGTGGTCCATCCTCCGATGCAGGGGGGGGGGGGGGGGGGCAATTTTTCTGATTTACTAATTCGGAGGGAACAGAAATGGATTTACCTTCTCGATACGGTAACCCCCAATGGTCTTAATTGTGATTTGGAGTGGAGTTTCTTCACCTGAAAGGTTTCTTTAGTACTTACCTGCCTTGATCTGATTGGCTTCCCATCCTCGGATTCTGATTGGCTGACTGTATTCGCGCCAAAATGGGGTTTGGCGTTTAAATGCCGGTTGTATTATACCTTAGATGCACTCCCTGTAACCTTGATGTTGAACGTTTTGAAGGTATGTTGTAAGTTTTATTAATATCAAAATATGTTCTTTGGGATCCATGGTAAATGTTTGAATTTTATTATTACAGAATATTGATTATATGGTGCTGTCCCTCCCGACGCAGCCAGTGGGCGAAAGACGGGGTCCGTGTTGGGAATAATACAATACATTTGACACTGGAGTTGCCATTGAATCTTTCTATACTGAATAAACATTTGGATCCAAGAAGTTGATCTGCACTTGTTCTTCTTACTGAGTAATTGAAATCTCCCATTATTATTGCACTGCCAAATTGGTTAGCTTCCCTGATTTCTCTTAGCATTTCATCATCTGTCTGACCATTTTGTCCAGGTGGATGGCAGTATACTCCTATCATTATACTCTTACCCAACTCACATGGGATTTCTACCTATAGATTCTACTGAGCATTTACTCTCTTGTATGATCTTTATCCTGTTGGTCTCTATACCCTCCCGGACACCCCCACCAAGTTGATCCTATCATTGCGCTTTAATTTGTACCCTGATATAGCACTGTCCCATTGGTTATCCTCCTTCCACCAAGTCTCTGTGATGCCAATTATGTCACTCATCATTTGCTGCTATACACTCTAACTCTCCCATCTTACTTCTTAAGACTTCTGGCATTGGCATACAGACATTTCAAAGTGTGTTTTTTGTCTGTATTAACAACCTGCTTTTCAGTTGTTAGGGATAATTTGGAAATCATTAGTTTCGGTGATTGTTTATATATAGGCGCATGGACTATGTTTGCTTTAAATGGAACCTCTCTGTTGGGATGCCCTAACTCTCCTGTTTCATTAGTATCCTTCAAGGATACATTTCTCTGAACTATGCACTGCTAACTGTCTGCTTTCCCCCTTGTTCTAGTTTAAAAGTGGCTCTCTCTCTTTTTTGAAAGTTAGTGCCAGCAGCTTGGTTCCACGCTGGTTAAGGTGGAGCCTATCCTTTTGGAAAAGTCTCCCCTTTCCACAAACGTTTCCCCAGTTCCTTACAAAGCTGAATCCCTATTCCCTGCACCATTGTCTCATCCACGCATTGAAACTCTGGAGCTCTGCCTGCCTCTGGGGACCTGCGTGTGGAACAGGAAACATTTCAGAGAATGTCACCCTGGAGGTTCTGGATTTCAGCTTCCTACCTAAAATCCTAAATTTGGCTTCCAGAACCTCTCTCCCACATTTTCCTATGTCTTTGGTGCCC
Source organism: Rhinatrema bivittatum (assembly GCF_901001135.1). Lineage (NCBI taxonomy): Eukaryota > Metazoa > Chordata > Amphibia > Gymnophiona > Rhinatrematidae > Rhinatrema > Rhinatrema bivittatum. The sequence continues at coordinate 5,619,352 of NC_042617.1, read as the reverse complement.
ACATGTACCATGACAGCCGGCTCCTCCCCAGCACTGTCCATAATCCTATCTAGGTGACGCATGAGGTCTGCCACCTTCGCACCAGGCAGGCACGTTACCAGGCATCCTGAAGTCCACCAGCCACCCTATCTACATTTCTAATAATCGAATCACCAACTATGATGGCCGGCCTAACCCTTCCCTCCTGGGCAGTAGCCCTGGGAGACTTGTCCTCAGTGCGAGAGGACAATACATCACCTGGAGAGCAGGTCCTTGCTACAGAATCACTTCCTGCTATACCATGGTCATGATCTCCTACTGGGAGACCTTTCTGATCCAAGGCAGCACGGGGGCTGCTAGACTGGATTTGGGACTTGGCTACTATGTCCCTGAAGGTCTCATCAATGTATTTCTCTGTCTGCCTCAGCTCCTTCAAGTCTGCTACTCTAGCCTCCAGAGATCAGATTCTTTCCCTGAGAGCCAGGAGCTGTTTGCACAGAGTGCACATATACAATCTCTCACCTGCTGGTAAAATATCATATATGTGACAGTCAATGCAAAAGACTAGAAAGCCCCCCTCTTGCTGCTGGACTGCTGCCTTCATCTTAGTTTTATTGATCAGACTCCTGCTGGACTGCTGCCTTCATCTTAGTTTTATTGATCAGACTCCTTCTGATCAATAAAACTAAGAAGGGAGCAGTCCACTGGCACCGGACCAAGGACCCTCCAGGTCTTTTGCCTGGTCGTGGGCCACCAGGCCTCTAAGAACTTCCCGGCAGCCTGGCACGCCAAATATGTGTCGTGCATAAGCAGAATGAACTCTTGACAAAAATGGAGCAGGAGCCTCCAATGCCTGACCAGGATAGCCCCCCTTGCTATCAGAATCTGCCTCTCCAGTGAACAAAGTCCTGCTCCACCTGAGGGGGACTGTATTCACCCCCCCCCACCCGAAACAGCCCAGTCAAGCCCTCAGCACTCAACAACATGGACGCCTTTCCCAGGGCCAGAGAGGGCGGGGCGGCTGACTTGAAGGTGGTCCTGCACCAGACTGCTGCTTTGGCTGCTCCAACACACCCTCTCCTCCAGAGAGGCAGTGGGAACATAGTCTGGCACAGGCTAAATCTTGGGTCAGCATCACTGCTATCACAGAAAAGATTGCCATGCCGCCTGTCAAAAGCAGTCTTGCTGTACCACATGGTGAAATACAACACTGCCCGCTGCCATACAAGCTTGAACTTAGCCTTCCCACCCACTAGCACCCTTGCCACTCTGACACCTCTTCCTCTTCCAATTTTTTTTATTTTTTAAAACTTTGAGACAAGAAAGAAGCAGCAATGCAAAGGGTACTTCCCTGACTGAAGAGCTGCTGGATTCCACCTCCTGGGGATGGGAACTTGCTCTACCTGCTATTCAGCCCCCTGGTGGTAAAAAGCTGAGACAGACAAGAGTCCCCAACCCCCCTGCTCATTCCCAACACCAGGAGGATTAGCCCCACCAGTGCCTAACAGCCTCCTGGGAGGGACACTAGCAAATATCTTTGTTCAATCCCCCCCAGCCTGCAGGGATTGCACCTCTACTAACTGCTGGAGACGGGGAAATACTGAGCGACTGCAGGTGGCGCTCCTGCTTAAATGCCAGTACATCTTTCTGTGTCTCCATCTGCTGGAAAGGAGGCATAACGCTAGGAGTCTGGACCGATCCGGGTATGAACTGGAAATTGATCAGATTTGTCATACAAGATTTACCTCTGGTAAAACTGTGCTGCCTCAGATCTTGCAAGCCCTTGGATTATAGACCACCTTCCTTGAACATTTTTTGTGTTTTTTTCCTTTCTGACGCGGTCTGGTTTTCTTGTATTGAGCTTTTTAGAGTTGGAAAGAGATTGTCGCTAGTGATCACTTCTTCAGTCTCTACAATTCTCTCAGGCTTGTGAGCCCGAATGTTGTTTCAGTAGAGTGATGTTATATGGATTTCAGAGTTTAATGTGCATTACCATGCCATCTTACTGTGCCTCTAATACAGATATGTTCTGACATCAGTACCTCACCTCCAGCAACAAGATTTGTAACCATTTCCAGTTCTGGTTTACAGATTCTATATTTGGCTGCTTTACCATTTTTCTGGGTAGGCTGTAAACCACCTTATTTTTCTGGCTAGACATATTACTTGTTTTATTAGTCCTATTGTGGGAATTTACAGCCACTCGATAACAACCCCGCCATGTACCTTTGCACAAAAACTTTTGGAAAAGGTCAGTTTTTAAGCTTAGCTGCTTTTCATTGGGTTGGAAGGACAGATTACCTAATGCTTTTATTTCCCCATTTGACTCCATCATGCTATATTAGTTTTAAGGAGAGTGTGGCTAATGGCTATGGCCTACAGCCACACTGTGCTTCAGGCACTCATCCTATCCAAAATAGACTATGCAAACGCCATACTACTAGGCCTTCCCAAAAATGCCACAACCCCCTTGCAGCTCCTTCTAAATGCAGCTGCGCGCATACTAACAGGCACTCGCAGAAACGACCACATCACGCCCATTCTTAAACAACTACATTGGCTCCCCATATCCTCAAGAATCATCTTTAAGACTCTAACCCTCATACACAAAGCCATCCACAACCCAAACATGCATTGGTTCTCTGACACCCTACACCTTCGTACGACATCAAGACCAACCAGATCACCATACCTTGCAACAATACCCACTCCTACACCCAAACTATTCCACCTCGCTTCCACCAAACAACGCTCCATCTCCTTAGCTGGTCCCAAGCTGTGGAACTCAATGCCCACTAGTCTACGCCTTGAGATATGCCCAAAGAAATTTAGACAGAAACTTAAAACATGGCTCTTCACACACGCCTACTCTTAATCTGCCATCCCAGCTCCACTCCCCCCCCTCTTCTAACCCACCCAACCTCACACCCACTTTCTTCCCCCTCCACCACCCTCCCCTCCTCACCTCACCCCCCCAACCTCTCATCCCATCCCCCCCAACCTAGCCTCCCCTCCTCTCCCGCACCTTGTATATCAAATGTACTCAATCGAATGTTTATAGAATGTACTTAACCCCTGCTTTTTGTAAATAAACCCCTTATTCCAAGTTACTACCCTGCCCCTTCCCTCCCCCCTAGTTATAATATCAGTTACAATGTAAAGCCCTGTTGGCTGAATTTGCTGTTGTCTGGAAACCGATGTGATGTCTCGTGCGAATGTCGGTATAGAAAAATGTTAAATAAATAAATAAATAAATCCGATATAGGGCAGTTCTTGATGTCAGAGATAGTGGCAGATTGTGCTACTCAGAAGGCAACGATAACACTGGTAAACAAAGTTTTTGTTTCCATCAGGTTTTTTGGTGTTCCAAATAGATTTTTTGATGCTAATCACAGATATTACTTCGAAATTTGTAAATCACGTAAGGTTTCTGAGAAACGGTCAGTTCTGTGTTACAAAAATTGTGAAACTTTAAAAATCTCACATACATATATTTTCTTGCTGGACAGTAGTTTTTATGATTTTTAAAATTCATGTCCTATTTTTAACAGCCATAAGCAAAGTAACATGTAACAGACTAACGTTTTTTAAAATACACCAAGAAACTCCGCCTGATCATGCCAGAACTTGCTCGGGCAAGCCCCAGCTCAGCTGCAAGATTCCAACTTGTTTCCATGACAACATGGCCTTAAATAAGCAGCAGTCTCCCATGGAATATCTATGTAAATGAGCGAATTGTATCACTAAAACTGTTGAGTTTAAAGCTTGGGGATTTAATTTCATATACTTTATGGAATGTCACACCAATGTCGGAATAGTTGTGACATTTTGTTACATCTGTGGTGAGTTTACTCTGAAAGCACAGAAAAGGAGTATGACTGCACTCATTAAGAAGGCATATGAGTTATACTTCGGGTGCAAAATTGGTGACCAGGACAGAGCATGAGCTCCTCATACATGTTGTGCATCTTGTGCCAGTAGTCTGCGAGCTTGGCTGAAAGATGTGAGACCTTCCATGCTGTTTGCCATCCCAATGATATGGAGGGAATAAAAATCATATGACTTACTTCTGCATGACAAATGTGTCAGGATACTCATAAAAAAACAGGAAGTTTGAGTACCCTAACCTTGCATCGGCAATGAGCCCAGTGCTGCATGATGACAGTCTTCCTGTTCCAAAACTGACGAGGATGAGAAGGTAGGCGATGATGGCAAGCCGTCGCAGATGGAAGCTGCGGCTGATCCTGACTTTGTGCCATCAACATCCAGTGATCCTCATTTAATATCTCAGTCAGAGATAAACAACCTGGTCAGAGATTTGGCTTTATCAAAGAGTCAGGCGGAGCTGCTTGGGTCAAGGATGCAAGGATGGAATCTTTTGTCATCTGATATGAAAAGTTCAGTATTTCGCAGCTGTCATGAAGATTTGACAAAATATTTCAACCAAGTACAGAGCCTGACTTTTTGCTGTGACATCAATGGATTGTTTTGTGCTCTCAGATGTGGCCACGACCCAGCAGAATGATAAATCAACAGTTGCCAATCTTAAGTTTGAAGGCTGTGTTGCTGTACAATGGCAATATCTACTCATCAATACCTGTCTGACATGCCATTCATATGATAGAAACATATGAGAACATGCAGCTACTGCTGAACCACATTGAGTACTCGAGGTACAACTGGAATTTGTGTGGTGATCTCAAGGAAGTTGCAATTCTACTGGGTCTGCAGCTTGGTTACACCAAGTATTGTTGCTTCCTTTGTGAGCGGAACAGTCGAGCAAGAGATTCGCATTATCTCAGAAAAGTCTGGCCTCTCCACAAGAAGTTGGTTCCAGGGCAGAAGAATGTTGTGCACGACCCACTGGTGGATCCAAGTAAGATATTTCTTCCACCTTTGCATATCAAACTTGGGCTGATGAAAAAGTAAGGTAATGAACAAGCAAAGTAAAGCCTTCAATTATTTGCGGCAAATGTTTCCACACATAAGTGACGCCAAGATAAAAGAAGGTGTTCTCGTTGGCCCACAAATCCGAGCTGTGATGGACAGCCACTTTGATGGTCTTCTGTAAAACATGTTGCATGGACAGCCTTCAAGAATGTCGTTTAACTTTCTAGGCAACTATAAGGCAGCAGACTATGTCGAACAGGTTGAAAATCTGCTTCAGGCATACAAATTGATAAAGTGCAACATGTCATTGAATACACATTTTCTTCATTTCCCAGACAACCTTGGTGCTGTGAGTGATGAACATGGTGAAAGGTTTCATCAAGACATTGTCAAAATGGAGCAACGGTATCCAGGCAAGTGGAATCCCTCCATGCTGGGTGACCATTGTTGGTCTCTCATCCGCGAAGCATTGGACAGTGATTACAAACGAAAATCTGCAGCAAAACATTTTTATTTAGTTTTCTGGTGCCAACATTGTAGTGGCATAAGCTATAATGGCAGACACGTAACAATGCTTAATGTATATCACACTTTTCTGGCAAATGGTACGTGATACAGACATAATAAATGCATATTTGTGTTCAGCTTTTTAAAATCTACTTGTTTCACTGAAGGTGGTGGAGGAAACAAAATGTTCCTAGAAATTTGTTTACCAGTGTATTGGCCTCTGCTTCTTCTGGCTAAAAGTACAAAAGGTCTGCCATCGCACCTGTACTTCGAGCTACAGTGAGGTGGTGTTCCCAGAGGTGAGTTTAGATTGAGGGTGGAAAAAAAGATGCACAGAAAGGATTTTCATAGCTTTGCCCACTATTTTCCATTGTCATTTCACCTGCACAATCCACAGGTATTTTGTACCTGCAGAATTTTTAAAGGGAAAATATGTGCATAAGCTTCCTTCTGAAAATTAGGTACAAAATCACTCTGCATGTAGGTGGAGAGTTCGAAAATTACCCCAACAAGCATTACCATGATTACAGTGAGCCTGAGGATGAGCAAAACTAAAGGACAGGGCTGTGTATTGCTCCCCACAGCAAAGCTAAAGTACTTCTGAGGGACCTTTGCTATTGGAATATGGATCCAGTAGATCCAGGAAGCACAACAAATAGGAGTGGATGAGTAGCCTAGTGGTTAGAGCAGTGGGCTGAGAACCAGGAGACCAGGGTTCAAGTCCCACTGTGGCTCCTTGTGACCTTGGGCAAGTCACTTTACCCTCCATTGCTTCAGGTGCAAACTTAGATTGTAAGCCCTCTGGGGATAGAGAAATACCTACAGTAGCTGAATGTAATCCACTTTGAAGCACTGAAAAAAGTGCAAAAAGTGGAATATAAAGCTAAATGTTGCGATTACTTACCTGATAATCTCCTTTTCCTTAGTGTATGTAGATGGACTCAAAACAAGTGGGTTTAGTGTGCTCGTGCTAGCAGTTGGAGACAGATCTGACGTCAGCACGGGTACATATACCCCCGCAGGAAGTGACGCAATTCAGTAATCTTCCTTGCAAAAACTGTTATAGCCATATGTGTACTGACCGATCAATTAATCAACAGGATTACCCTGACCAATTGATGGTAGCTGGAGACCGCCAGTGTTCTCAACCGGAAGGTGTCAACACCCGGCAGGGTGGAAGCCCTATTATAAGCAAAACATGGCTTACCGTGAGTCAGCGAATCCCCATGTATGCCGGCAGCCGGGCGGGATGCTGAGTCCATCTGCATACACTAAGGAAAAGGAGATTACCAGGTAAGTAATCTTAACATTTCCTAGCGTGCAGCAGATGGACTCAAAACAAATGGGATGTACAAAAGTTACTCCCGGACTGGGCGGGAAGCTGCCCGAGGATTGTTTAGGATTGCCCTCGCAAATGCTGTGTCCTCTCTGGCCTGAACGTCCAGACGGTAGAATCTGGAGAAGGTATGGAGGGAGGACCACGTCGCCGCTTTGCATATCTCTGCAGGCGACAGCAGCTTAGCTTCTGCCCAAGAGGCTGATTGTGCTCTGGTAGAATGAGCCTTGACCTGTAGAGGTGGTGGTTTTCCTGCCTCTACATAGGCCGCCTTGATAACTTCTTTGATCCAGCGGGCGATGGTTGGCCGTGAGGCCGCTTCCCCTTGCTTCTTCCCGCTGTGAAGGACGAACAGGTGGTCCGTCTTTCGTACTGCTTCTGCCATTTCCAAGTATCTGGACAGCAACCTGCCAATGTCGAGATGGCGCAGTATTCGACCTTCTTCCGACTTCTTCAAACCTTCCGTGGTTGGCAAGAATATGGTTTGGTTGAGGTGAAATTGTGAGACTACTTTGGGTAAGAAGGAACGAACCGTGCGAAGATGGATAGCCTCCGGAGTGATTCTGAGAAACGGATCACGGCAGGACAGTGCTTGCAGCTCTGAGTTGCGGCGTGCTGAACACACAGCCAGCAAGAACACCATCTTCAAGGTCAACAAACGGAGGGACAGGCCTCGAAGAGGCCTGAAGGCGGATCCTGCTAGAAATTCCAACACTAGGTTGAGGTTCCACAGGGGCACTGACCACTTCAGTGGCGGACGAATGTGTTTGACTCCTTTCAGGAAACGTGAAACGTCTGGATGTGTGGCGATGCTGTTGCCGTCCCTCCGGGGACCGTAGCAGGACAGCGCTGCCACTTGAACTTTGATGGAACTGAGGGACAGACCCTTCTGAAGTCCATCTTACAGGAAATCCAAAATGATAGGGATCTTAGAGGCATGTGGATTGGTGCCGTGAGTTTCGCACCAGGCTTCAAATACCCTCCAGATCCTTATATATGTTAGGGATGTGGAGAATTTGCGTGCTCGTAGGAGTGTGTCTATTACCGGCCCCGAGTATCCCCTTTTCTTCAGTCGAGCCCTCTCAATGGCCAGACCGTAAGAGAATTGAGCCGGATCCTCGTGGAGGATGTGACCTTGTCGCAGCAGGTCCCTGTGAGGGGGCAGGGGTAGAGGATCCCCTGCCAGTAGTCTTCTCATGTCTGCGTACCAGGGTCTTCTTGGCAAGTCCGGGGCCACTAGAAGAACTAGGCCTCTGTGCCGCTGGATCTTGTGTATAATGGCACCCAGCAGGGGCCATGGAGGAAAGGCATATAGTAGGATCTCACGAGGCCATGGCTGTACCAGGGCATCGATCCCCTGGGATAGAAGATCCCGCCTGCGGCTGAAATATTTGGGAACTTGAGCGTTGGACCTGTCCGCTAGTAGGTCCATGCCCGGCGTCCCCCACTGATCCATGATCATCTGGAAAGCTGTGGGCGACAGCTGCCATTCCCCTGGATTTAGGCTTTCTCTGCTGAGGAAGTCTGCCGTGGTGTTGTCCTTCCCGGCGATGTGGACGGCGGAGATGTCCTGGAGATTTGCTTCCACCCAAGTCATCAGGGGGGCTATTTCTAGGGATACCTGTTGGCTTCTGGTTCCGCCCTGTCGGTTGATGTATGCCACCATGGTGGAGTTGTCTGACATCACTCTGACTGCTCTGTTGCGAAGTCTGTGGGCAAATCGCGGGCACGCTAGCCTGACTGCCCATGCCTCTAGTCGGTTTATGTTCCACCCCGACTCTTCTCTGTTCCACCGCCCTTGGGCGGTGAGTTCTTCACAATGCGCTCCCCATCCATTCAGGCTGGCATCCGTAGTGAGCAGGGTCCAGGTTGGGGAGGACATTCTTGACCCCCGGCTCAAGTGGCCGGACTGCAACCACCACCGTATCTGATTCCGCACTCTGACTGGTAGAGGTAGGTGGGTGGTGTAGTTCTGTGATCGTGGGCTCCACCGAGATAGGAGGGCACGTTGTAGTGGTCTCATATGAGCCCGTGCCCATGGTATCACCTCCAGAGTGGATGCCATAAGGCCGAGGACCTGTAAGTAATCGCAAGCTGTGGGCCGGGTGGCACTCAGCAGGGCCTGCAGATGATTCCGGAGCTTTGATCTTCTCTTGGAGGTCAGGCTGACCTTGTCTTCCCTGGGTGTCGAATCGGACTCCTAGGTATTCCAGCGACTGGGAAGGCTGTAGGGAACTCTTGTTCAAGTTTACAACCCATCCTAGGCTTTCCAGAAGAGCTATAACTCTGTTGGTTGCCTGGTGGCTCTCCTCTGGCGACTTCGCCCGGATCAGCCAATCGTCCAGGTAGGGATGGACGAGGATTCCCTCCTTCCTGAGGGACGCTGCCACTACTAGTATGACCTTGGTAAAGGTCCGCTGCGCGGTGGCTAACCCGAAGGGTAAAGCTCGGAACTGGAAGTGTTGGTCCAGGACCTTGAAGCGTAAATAGCGCTGATGATCCCGATGGATTGGGATATGCAGGTAGGCTTCCGACAGATCTAGGGATGTGAGAAACTCCCCTGGCTGTACTGAATTCTTGACAGTTTCCATGCAAAAGCTGGGGACCTGTAGGTATCGGTTGACTGACTTGAGGTCCAGGACGGGCCGGAAAGTGCCCTCCTTCTTGGGCACGATGAAATAAATGGAATAATGCCCAGAATGCATCTCCCTCGCAGGCACTGGGATTATGGCCTTTAGGGACAGGAGCCTATGCAAAGTAACTTCTAGGGCCTTCCTCTTGATGGGCGAACAAGGAGAGTCCACAAACCTGTCCGGCGGGAGTCTAAGAAAATCCAGGTAATACCCTTCTCGGATGATGGCGAGGACCCACTGATCAGAGGTAATCTCGACCCACCTTTGGTAGAAGAGGGATAGCCTGCCCCCTATGGCCGCTACCCCCGGACGGGTCGGCTGATTGTCATTGTGGGGTACGGCCGGGACCCAAACCAGAGCCGGTTCCCCTCTTGTTGCGCCTAGGCTGAAAGGACTGGTTCCTGGTCTGAGAACGAGGTGCTTGGTAGCGAGTCCTGTAAGGATTGAAGCACTGAGAGGATCTACCCCTGGGTGGCCTAGGAAAGGGGCACTGGTTCCTCCTTGACCGGTCTTCTGGTAGACGGGGTAATGGAGAGGCGCCCCATTTATTGGCCAGTTTCTCAAGGTCGCTGCCGAACAGGAGGGATCCCTCAAAGGGCATTATCCTCACATGGACAAATGATCTTCTATCCTCCTGAACGATGGACCCATGCACTCCCAGGTTAAAGCACCTCAAGCTTTAACCATATTCTTCTTGTATGATGTTACAATTTCTTCCTACCTTTACCTTTTTTTCCAGCTATTTAAGCTTCCAAGTTCGTACTCCTTGTTAAATGTAACTTTGCCTTATTCACCTCTATTGTTATTTACTTTATTTTTGCCTCAGTTATCCCCTTGTTATTTGTAAACCAATCCGATATGGTTATTACTATGAAGGTCGGTATAAAAAAGTTTTAAATAAATAAATAAATAAATAAATTCTCGTGAGGCGTGTTTTGGAGGAGGAGTCGGCCGACCAATTACGTAGCCAGACCTGTCTCCTGGCCGCCACTGAGGATGACACTCCTTTGGCTGCCGTACGTACTAAGTCGGAGGCTGCATCAGTGAGGAACGAGAGAGCCGATTCCATTTCTTCTCCTGGGGTGTTGCTCCTAGCCTGTGATAAACAGGAACGTGTCACCACGGTGCAGCAAGTCGCAATTCGTAGGGACATGGCTGCCACCTCAAAGGCTTGTTTCAGAATGGTGTCCATGCGCCGGTCATGTGTATCCTTGAGGGCCGTCCCCCCCTCCACCGGAATGGTGGTGCGCTTCACAATTGCACTAACTATGGCGTCTACCTGGGGGCACGCCAGCTTCTCCCTGGTTGCCGGATCTAAGGGGTACATGCCAGCCAAGGCCCGACCCCTTTGAATGAGGCCTCCGGCGTATTCCATTCCAGATCAATTAACTGCTGAGCTACTTGTAGGAGGGGAAAATGGTGAGACGTTTGGCGCAGGCCCTCTAACAGGGGGTTCATTCTAGGTTCTTCAGGGGCATCGTGGCCCGGAATAGCCAGCTCAGACAGGCATTGAGAGATCAGGCCTGAGAGATCAGGCCTGGAAGATCCCCTTTCAAAAAGAAGCGCCTCATGGTCCGATATGGTTCAACCCCCGAGGGCAGTTCTCCCTCCTCGGGGGACTTGTCGTCTTCCTCAGGGCAATCTGAATCCCCATAAGTGGGGGTTCCGGGTGGCGCGTGGCCGTGCCTAGGCCTTGAGGGTCCAGGGGCCGGGTCATCCGGTACGTAGGGACCCGCTCGGGGAGCAGCCTGCATTGTGACAAAGGCATGAATCCCCTTGAATAATTCCACCCAGGAGAGCGAAGCGGGATCCGGTCTGAGGGGTACCAGGTCCCTTGGGGTCCCCGGCTGCTCACTGCTGCCTGCTAGGTCCGGGGTGTTCCCTGAGGAACTGGCAAGTACACTGGGCTGTGACCGGCCCTGGCCTGGAACTCCCAGGGCCTCTTCACATTGGGCACATAGGGAGTCTGCATCCTCGCTCAGTGTGGCTCTGAGGTTGCATGCAGAGCAGAGGCTCATGCCTGATGCTGGAGGGACCGGCTCCGCTGACGCATGGGCTCTCTTATGCTCCATGTGTGCCTGGGAATGGATGTATCAGTGGGCGCCTATGAACGTGCGCCTAAGAATGTACGCCTAACAACGTGCGCCTAACAGTGTGTGCCTATCGCGCGGTGACAAACCAGGCAGAAAAATGGTGACCTCCGTGGCGGATTGCCACCTAGGCAGACTCTGCGAATCCTCGCTTCCTCGGAGACCAACAAGTAAAGATGTACGCCTTACCTTGTCTTCGGCACTTCCCGGTTGCGACCCGGGCGGTCTCCGGCTGCGGGGGGAGAGGGTGAGTACTGTCACCGCCGCGCTCGAGGAAGTGCACCCGCTGCCTCTAGGCCGCGCCCGAACTAGTCTCGCTCCGGGGCTAAGTCCGCGTCGGGACCGAGGCTGCCTCTACGCCGCGCCCGAGCCCTTCTCACTCGGGGGCTAGGTCCCTGCCGCGAGCCGGCCACCGGACCGAGGCCCTTACCTCCGAGGGACCCCGGAAATCACCTCGGGAAACAACTGGGGGAGGGACCGACTGGTATCACCGCAGGAGTACGGGGCTCGTCTTCAGGTAGGTTTCTATGAATTTAGTTGTGTACAATTTGGAAACACGCTCAGCGAGCGTGAGGTAGCTCCAAACTTCTTTTGGAGATGGAAATTACTGAGTTGCTGCACTTCCTGTGGGGGTATATGTATCCGTGCTGACGTCAGATCCGTCTCCAACTGCTAGCACGAGCACACTATACCCACTTGTTTTGAGTCCATCTGCTACACACTAGGAAATGAGATGATTTTGTGAATCTGAATACTAAGGGACTCCACTCTGAAATGTCAGGTCTAACCTGACCTTTTTAGTCTTCTGGAGATCAACAATTAGCCCAAAGTCTCCTGCTTTCCTTATGCCCAGAAAATAGAATAGGAACAAATACTAAAACTGTAGATAAGTAGGGAGAAGACAGCTTGAATAAGACCTTGAACACCACAATTGGTTTTTTTTTTTTTTGGGGGGGGGGGGGGGGGGAAATAAAATGGTCTATATCTGCCACTATCATCTGGGTTTCTATCATGTCTGAATGACATAGAATCACAGAACATGACAAAAGATAAAAACCCAAAGGGCCATCCACATCTCCCTTTCAGCTTTAGTGTCTCTTCCTTCTCCTCAGCCTGAGAGAGAGTGGAGGAGATTCCATCATGTTTATGATTGCTCTCTGTGGTAGGAGGTCTCTTCAGGGGTACCTCAACAATTGGCTCTCAGCCCTTCTATTCAATATTTATATGGCCCTAATCTGCAGATTGTTAGGTTGTTGTGCAGGATATAGACTGTATGCAGATATCCAGGTTTTTTCCCCATGTTATCATCATGGTCTGAGACTGTGTCCATTTCAACCTGTATCTCTGCCCTTAAATAACTGCGTACACCATAACTATCTAGCCTTAAACCTTGCAAAAAGAGAGGTGATAGTTTATCCTGGAGTGGGTCCATTTCTCCTCAATATCCATTGGTAATACTATCTTAAATATTATCCTCTAAGAAGTCAGGTTTTTCAGATATCTACAATGAATATGCATGAGATAGATTTGCATGCACTGCTTCCATTGTGTGCATATACTCATTGTGGATATCCTAAAACCTGACCAGCTAGGTGTATCTCAAGAAAGGAAAATTGGTTCTTACCTGCTAAATTTTTGTTCCTGTAATACCAGAGATCAGTCCAGACAAGAGGATTTATGCATACCTACCAGCAGATGGAGGCAGAGAACAAAAACTTTGGGACACTGCTACATAACATAGTGCTACCTGCAGTCCCTCAGTATTGACATGTACCCAAGCCAAAAAGTAGGCCCCTATTTCCCCCTTTTTTTTAGGGCAAACAGGAAAAAAATCTTACCTAGGGTTGAAAACCCCTGAACTGGCAAGCCAAACAATACCAGGCAAAATCCTGCTAACCACTTACTCAGAAAAGGAAATACAACTTTTTTTTTAAACCGTGTGACAACAAAATGCACCAGAAGTATGTACACTGGCTATCCTTCACCAGGAAATTCAGTCTTTTGACTGCAACAATGGGTGGGTCTCTGGACTGATCTGTGGTATTACAGGACCGGAAATTAGCAGATAACCAATTTTCCTTTCCTGTACATACCCAGATCAGTCCAGACAAGTGGGATGTTCCCAAGCACCCCTGTACTGAGCGGGCAGCCGAAAGTCCCGCTCTCAACACACTCTCACCAAGAGACACATCTTCCTGCGCTCCAACATCCAAACATTAATGCTTAGTGATGGTATGTAACGAAGACCACACCTCAGCCCTACAATATCTCCTGAGGAGACACCAACTGTCACTCCGCCCAGGAGGTTGCTTATGCCCAAGTCAAATGCACCTTGAGACCCACTGGAACTTCACGACCCTTAGAAATATAGGCTGAACAAATGGTCTCTTTCAGCCATTTAGAAATCATGGCCTTAGAGTCTTTCTTGCCTCTTCTTGCTCCGCCTACCACCACAAACAGATGATCTGACCTCCAAAAACTATTAGTGACTTTCAAATAATGCAACACATTGAGATGCACATCCAGGAGATGCAGATCCCTATCCTGAGGAGACCCACACGACTAATCCGGAAAGAGCGGCAGCTCAACCGTCTGATTCACATGAAAGGAAGACACCACTTTCGGCAAATAGAAGGGAACCATACGTAAGGTCACCCTGTCCTCTGCAATATGCAGAAATTGATCTTGACAAGAAAGTGCCTGAAGCTCGGAAATCCACCTGGCCAAACCATCAGCCATCAGGAAAAACAAACAGTCTTCAATGTCAAATCCTTCACCAAGGACCGTCTTAAGGGCTCAAAGAGGGCACTGCAAAGTAAGCGCAAGACCAGACTGAGGTTCCAATTCGGACACACCTTCCAAACTGGAGGCTGCAAATGCTTAACCCCCTTCAGAAAATGCACAACACTGATGAGTGGCCAAAGACCTTCCCTGGAATTTGCCCCGAAGACAACCCAAGTCAACCACCTGAACGTGAAGCGAACTATAGGCTAGGCCTTTGGGCAAGCCTCGTTGTAGAAAGGACAAAGTGTGCAGAACTTCCACAGATAATGGGTCCAGATCCTGTTGTAGACCCTAGGAATCAAAAAATTTCCAAATCCTACCATACGCCAAAGACGTAGGTGGTCTCCTAGCTTGAAACATAGTGGAGATCACTGGTTCGGAATATCCCTTCAGGCGCAACTGCCGCCTTTCAAAAGCCAAGCCACGAGACAAAAGTGATCCTCCTGATCCAAAAATATGGGTCTTTGTCGCAGGTCTAGATGAGCCAACTGCAGATGCCCGATCGCCAGATACACCAGATCTGTGAACCATGGACAACAAGGCCACTCCGGCGCCACTAGCACCATGCTCCCTGGATGCACCTCTTTCCGCCTCAACACTTGACCAATGAGTGGCCATGTAGGAAACACATACAGAAGAATCCTGGTTGGCCACGGGCATACCAGGGCATCAAGTCCTACCGACCTGGGCTCCCTTTGATGACTGAAGAATCTTGTCGTCTTTGCACTGGCTCGTGTCGCCATGAAATCCAACTGAGGAAAACCCCACCTGGCACAAATGTGATTCCAGGCTTTCAGGGACAGTTCCCTCTCCCCAGGATCTAGCTGTTGCCTGCTGAGGAAATGCGTCTGCACTTTGTCCACTTCCACAATGTGTGAGGCTGCAATTCCCTCGAGATGACACGCTGCCCACACAAACAATAGTTGAGTATCCTGAGCTACAGCCCAGCTCTTCGTTCCTCCTTGTTAATTGATGTATGCCACTGTCATCACATTGTCTGAAAACACTCGCACCATACGTCCCTGGACCACCAGCAAGAATGGCTCCAGGGTTCTGTGCACCACCCTCGTCTCCAGACGATTGATGACCAGGATGCTTCCACCGTTGATCAAATCCCCAGGGCAGACCGACCCAGGTACACTGCTCCCCCAGCCTTTGAGGCTGGTATCTGTGGTGACCACATCTCAACCCGGGGGCTCCAGGTCACTCCTCAATAGCCACCACGAAAGACTGGGTCTGGGTTCTCCTTGCAGAGGCAACGGCAGATGATACTCCTCTGACAATGGATTCCACCTGGACAAGGTGCTCTTTGTAAAGGACATATGTGAGCAAAAGCCCATGGAACCAAATCCAAAGAGGAGGTAGGTAGTCTGTAGGTAGTCCCAGACCTTCGGAACTGACAGACTCAAGAGTTGCTGCACTTGCAACTTTGTCAATTTGTCTGCTGACAGGAACACCCTGCCTTGGTGGGTATCAAAATGGGCCCCTAGATACTCCAATGATTTGGATGGAACCAGGTGTCTCTTCGTCACATTGATCACCCACCCCAGAGAACTGAGGGTGATCATCATACGCTGCACTGACCGACCACACTTTTCCTTTGTCTTTGCCCAAATAAGCCAATCGTCCAAATATGGATATACCAGAATCCCTTCCTGTCTCAAGGCTGCCACCACGACTACCATCACCTTTGTGAAGGTTCGGGGAGCCTTAGCCAACCCAAAGGGAAGAGCCCGAAACTGGAAGTGTCGTCCCAACACCATGAAATGGAGAAACCTCTGATGGTCTTCCTGAATGGGAATTTGCAGATAGGTTTCAGTCAGATGCAGGGATGTGAGGAATTCTTTTTGGACTGCTGCTATTACTGTACATAGTGTCTCCATCCAAAAACGTGGTACTCGCAAGGCTACATTTATCTTTTGCAAATCCAAAATGGGGCAGAAAGTGCCCTCCTCCTCTGGCATCACAAAATAAATGGAGTACCTCCCCCGTCCCTGTTCGCTCAACGGAACCTGAGTGATGACCTCTAAGCTTAGAACCTTTGCAGAGTCTGTTCTACTGCACCCCTTTTGCTGCGAGACAAACACTGGGACTCCAGAAAGGCCTCTTTGACCGGGCGCGACCATGAGGACGGAGCAGATTCAGGGGACAACCTCCTCCCTCAGGGGATGGACGAGCTGGACAATTTCTCCCCGGAGTTTATCCTGCTACTCCACAGGGCCTTCCGGAGGGAGAAGACCCTCAATCTCATCAAGATCTGGATCATCCTTACTCAAATCAGAATGTGGCAGCTGATCCCCATCAGGATGTCCGTGCGGATCCGCCCCCTGTGGTGACGCTGGATCCGGAGACTCATCCGAATCATCCTGGTCCCTGGAATGTTAACCCGCCCCGGCATGGTGCAGCCCTAGGCGTGTCAAGAAATCCACCAATACGCTCTCCGATGCCATCCTCTATCTTTTGGGCGAGCTGGAATGATGCATCCTGGATCTCTTGACTCCTACCCCCTTCCTAGCCAGAGTCTCCGGTATCATGGGCTAGCACAGCCAGGGGTTTCAAACCCCATTTGCCCGGCTCCACTCAAGGGATGGCCCACAAAGGAACCTAACATCTAGAAGAGCTGCTCCAACTTCTAACATCCAAACGCCAACTCTCAATCAGGCTTGCAGGTTTTTCACATCTACCATCTGCTGGAGACAGAGAAATACTGAGAGACTGCAGGTGGCACTCTGGGGATAGGGAAATACCTACAGTACCTGAATGTAAACCGATGTGATATCTAAGATCAAATGTCGGTATATAAAAATAAATAGTTGGCACTCTCAGTTATGTAGCAGCGTCCCAAAGTTTTGTTCTCTGCCTCCCATCTGCTGGTAGGGATGCATAAACCCACTTGTTTGGACTGATCTGGGTATAATACAGGAACTGCTGCTTCAGAAAATCCTGAGGTGTTCTCATGTATTGTGGGAGAGAAGGGGAGGGGATCAGCCAGGTAGAAATCTGCCAGAGATACTGTAAAGTGATGGTTTATCTGGTTGCAGCATGGTCACCCTCATGCTGCAGCCAGATAAATTTAATAATTTGAATGTATTTTCAGCAGACTTGATATTCATAGGGCAGAAAATCTGAATATTTCTAGATATTATATGTACTACGCAAGCAAGAAGGAAACATTCTTATATTTCCAATAGAGTATAGTGAACAGTGGGGAAGAATTTAACTTAAAATATCCTTCAAATGTCCTGTTTACATGTTCTGTGATCCAGATCAGCTGTGTTACTGAGTAAAATTACAAAATTTAGTTCCAGAGGAGATCCAATCCAGCACAGTTAGTTTACAAGAAACAAAATGGGGTACTGGTGATAAATATTAGGAGTCAGAGAATGAAATATTTGAATTAGCTGGGACTGTGGACTATTTTTTTCAGCAGTCACTCCCACCTACAACATTTGCTGGCTGTCACCATTTGCCAGAGCCACGATGGTCCTTTATTCATGCCATTTAATAGGACCTGAAGAGAAATTCTCTCTCTGCAGCACAGGAAGAAAGGAATTCTCTTTACCACCTGTATTAAACAGAAATGACTTTTACTGACACTGAGGTATAACACAAATCCATAAAGTCAATCTGACATTACTACAAAAAAGTATTTAAAAGAGCATAAAAAAAATCATTGTTTTGCTTCTAGCATGGAATCACAAAATATGTTAAAAATGTCACCGACATAATAAATACACACTTCCCCCTCTCGTGTGTGAAAGGGAGAAGGGAAAGCAGATCAAGCAGGGGATGAGGGCCAAGGTCTCACCCCAGGGGAGATGATGGAATCAGGATCACAGAGGGGGAGGGAGAGAAAGCAGCTAGTGTTGATGAGAGCTAAAGGAGTCGGACGAGAAGTGCTGAAAGCCTGCATTCTGAGCCTCTCCCTCACTTACTGCTCCTCTCCAAAAGGGTTTGATGATCAGCTGTGGATGCAGAGCTGTAGCCTAGTGTTTTGGGACTGGGCAGGCTTACAAAGATATCTGGATATTCTAAACCTTCCCTCTTGCAAATACAGATATAGCAGGGTAAGTGATTGGTAATGGAGCTCAGAATTCATTTTACTGATGCCCCAGCCTCTTCCTCATATCCTGATCTTCAATCACAGTCCTCCAAACCTTCCAGCCAGACTCAGGAGCTACTTCCACTGCTGTGATTTTTAACTTACAAACTCTGTTGGCAGAAAATCAGCAAGAGCTTGGGTAAAAGGTGCAAGTACTGAGTCATGAAAAGGTAAAAGAGGAAATGCGGATGAGGGTGCAGAAAGGAGGTAAGAGACTTGGAAAGAAGACGAGCCAGGTGCGGTGTGTGCTCAGGCTTGGAAGAGAACGGACAGCCCTTCTTCCTCGCTGCTCTCCACAGACTGCTCCACCTCTAGCGATGCCTTGGACTTCTTGAAGAGGGAGGGCAGGTTTCGGATGTGTACCTCCTTACGGAACTGCTCGCCCAGGGGTTTCTGCAGATGGGGGCAGAGACACAAACATAGGCCCATTTTTACTCATTCTCCCACAGTGCTGAGGAATGCCCCAAAAGAGAGAAAAACTCTTGTATTGCCATCTTGATACTGTTCTCCACCTCTCTCCTCGGTAGGCTAGCACAGGGCTCCTTCACTGTCCCCCCCCCCCCACTGTCACCAATCTCTTCCCCAAGCTAGCGCAGTGCTCCCTTCTCAGGCCCCAGAGGGCGCGTAGGAGCACCGACACCCTCCCCCACCGAGTGCAGGGGATCACTGACACTGCCCTCTCCTATGCTAGCACCAGGCTCCCTCACTGTCCATGTATGCAAGCATTGGCTGCAGATGGACACATTTTGTGGAGCTTGCTGGCCGAGCAATGACTGCCCTATTACAGCAACAAGAATTACTCTCCTTACCCCGATGCAGCCTGAGATGAGACGCTTGAAATGCTCCTTCCTTCTCTTATCTGCAACTTTTTGCAGTGTTGGATTTAACAGTTTGGAATCAAACTGCTCCAGGGATTCCTTCTGAATGTCTGGGATCTGCTCCATCACTGCCTTCAATTCGGGGTAGCGAGGGCGCTGAGGAAAGTCAGACAGGTTAAAAGCAGTGAGAGAAACAGGAAAGATTAGCGGGGCATGCGAGCATGCAAAGGTTACAGGTCCTAATGCCTGGCTCCTGCCAACGTGCCCAGATGACAAGGACCAGTGCATTACAGACCACGTGCTTTTCTCCATTCCCCGTCTTACCAGGGTCTCATAGATGTGGAATGCAAGGTGAACAAGAGCTGCCATGCAGCCATCATGCTGCCCATGCATCTGTAAGCCTTTCAGAACGCTGATGAAAAACCACGTAACAACGTCAGTCAGGAGAGACCCCGCAATCACCTATAACAGGAGAGAAAAGAGACAGTGCAAACACCACAATCCTTAATCTCAATATTACCTGTACAACAGGGTTAGGCTTCATACACCCAAGTCCCATAAGGCGCCAACTGCTGCATACTTGGGGACTCCTCCTGCCTGTACTCTGGGAAACACATACCCTACCTCACAGGTCCTCTTTCTGGATACACAAGGCCACCCATGAGCTCCCCTTCATCTCCAGACATGCACTGTATCCTGGGAGTCCCTTCTGGTCCGTACTTGTGTACACATGCACTATACCAGGGAGGAGCGAGGGGCTGACATATCCCTTCTGCTCCATACCTGGGGATATATGAATCCTATCCAGTGGATTTTGCTTCTGCTCCATACGCAGGTATTATTATCTATTTAATAAGGTTCAATATCATAATCAAAAGAAACCACGTCGCATGGAAAACAGAATTATAACTTGATATGAAATCAGTTCACAAAATAGGCAGTGTGCCCAATAAGAATCAATGAAAATAGTAGGAAAGAAATCGAGAAAAGGTTAGGAGAGCGAGTGAAAGCCGGGTCATTCCGAGATGCGCCATACCTGCCTGAGAAGGGGCCAGCAGAGCTGGGTAGTGGTTCTCTGGCAGGACAGTGTGTCTCTCCAAGAAAGAGATGTGAATGCTGTG
The DNA here is from genome assembly GCF_901001135.1 of Rhinatrema bivittatum. Classification (NCBI taxonomy): domain Eukaryota; kingdom Metazoa; phylum Chordata; class Amphibia; order Gymnophiona; family Rhinatrematidae; genus Rhinatrema; species Rhinatrema bivittatum. The sequence goes on along the minus strand of NC_042617.1, from coordinate 5,599,092 downwards.
ATGAGCACGGCCATGCATACGTCCTGCAGGAGGAGGAAACCACAATGCAGCTCATATCCTTAAAATCGCACACTTATATCCACTTACAATAGATTTTCCAATATAAGCAGAATATAATTTCAAACAAATCTGCTTTACAGTCGGCTTGGATATGCAGCAATAACCTACCACAAAATTTGTTAAACCAGATAAAATGAAGAAAGCCATTACAAATTATTCATCTTCTAGTAAAAGATCCACTTTTCTCTGACATTTAAATAACTCAGAATTATAAACAATACACCAAAGCATATCTTTTCCTGAGGCTCAAAGGCCTAGAGCAATATCAGAATATATTTCTTCAGAGTTTGATGGATGAGAACTGAAGAAAGCTTGATATACGCACAAAGGATCCTTAGCTGTGGGGAAGTAAAGGAAAGTCCAAAATTTGGTTGGGGAGGGGGATCTTCTTTTGGAGCGACGGTATATACAATGCCCAAATAAATATTGCAACAGGAGAGGCAAATGGACAAACACGGGACATTCACAGCAAAATTCTAATTGCCGATTTTTAATTGGCTGTTATTGAAATGCATACAAGGCATATAGTAGGTGTAGTAAGCACAGATAATCCCCTGGTCTGGCTGCTTGTATAATTAAACATCTCTTTTTTGACATGTTAATTAGTTTAAAGCCTTCTGATTTCTTTGGGACATAAAAAGGGAACACAGCACCATTGTACCTTCCCTGCCCTCAACTTGATAAATGGAGAAATTACTTGCCTGATAATTTTGTTTTCCTTAGGGTAGTCACATGGACTCAGGACAAATGGTTTATGTGCTCCCCTGCCAGCAGATGGAGTCAGATTTCAAAGCTGACGTCACCCTAGATTCCCCCTGCAGTGTCCTCAGCCCTTCAGTATTCTCTTCAAAAGCCATTGTGGACCTACTATTGAAAAACGAATACAATTAATAACTTGATGAAGAACTTAATTAAAAACTTGATTAAAACTGGTGACCGTAACTGTACACAACCAAACATAAGCGCTGAATCCCAGCAGTATTACAGATGCCCAGATCTAGGGATAGAGTGATTGCTTACTGATAACCTCTTTAGGATTGAGAGTCTTGTGCGATTCCTTGGCACTGTTCTTGGGCAGCCATGAGCGGGATGCCGAGTCCATCTGTCTACACTAAGGAAAACAAAATTATCAGGTAAGTAATTTCTCCATTTCCTAGCGGGTAGCCAGATGGACTCAGGACCAATGGGATGTACAAAAGCTACTCCCGAACGGGGCGGGAGGCTGCCTGTGGTCCGGTTAGCACTGCCTTGGCAAAGGCTGCGTCTTCTCGGGCTTGGACGTCCAGGCGTTAGAACCTGGAGGTGTTCAAAGAAGACCATGTCGCTGCTCGGCAGATATCGATGGGAGACAGTAGCTTAGCTTCTGCCTACAACGCTGCCTGGGCCCTAGTGGAATGAGCTTTAACCTGAAGAAGTAAAGACTTCCCTGCCTCTACATAAGTTCCCACGATCACTTCCTTGATCCAATGAGCTATGGTAGCTTGCGAAGCTGCTTCGCCTTGTTCCTTCCTCCATGAACAAACAAGTGGTCCATCTTGCGCACCTGTTCTGTAAGCTCTAGATACCGTTCTAACAGTCTACTGATGTTTAAGTGGTGTAGGAGGTGGTAGACTTCCGAGTCCTTGTGTCTATCTAGGGACAGTAAGGAAATGGACTGGTTCAGGTGAAACTCAGAGACTACCTTTGGCAGGAAGAAAGGGATGGTGCGAAGCTGCAACTTTCCTGGAGTCAACTGGAGGAACTGCTTCCAACATGACAGCGCCTGTAGTTCAGAGATGCGACGAGCCGAGCATATCGCCACCAAGAATACAGTCTTCAGTGTTAACAGGCACAGAGACAAAGTGCGCAGTGGCTGAAAGGAATGCCCTTCTAAGAAGTCCAATACTAGATTGAGGTTCCATAGGGGGACCAGCCACTTTAAGGGTGGTCGGAGGTGTTTAACTCCTTTTAGGAAACAGGCGAAGTCTGGATGTGTTGACAGATGGGCTCTGTTCACCCCACCTCTGAAACAGGAGAGAGCCGCCACCTGGACCTTCAAGGAGCTGAGGGACAGTCCTTTGCTCAGGCTGTTCTCTAAGAATTCCAGAATCATGGGAATCTTGATTGTTTAAGGGGGCACCCCGCGTTCCTCGCACCAGGCCTCAAATATTCTCCAGATCTGCATGTACACTGGAGAAATCGAGAACTTCCGCGCATGGAGCAAGGTGGTGATTACAGTCCCAAAAATCCAGACTTCGTCAGGTGAGCCCTCTCAAGGGCCAAACCATAAGACAAAACTGAGTGGGGTCCTTGAGAAGGATCGGACCTTGTTGGAGAAGGTTCCTGTGTTGGGGGAGGCATATGGGGTTCTCCACCAGAAGCCTCCACATGTCTGCATATCATGGACATCGGGGCCAATCCAGGGCCACCAGAAGGACTAATCCTCTGTGGCGTTCGATCTTGCAAATTAACTTGCCCAGCAGAGGCCACGGAAGGAAGGCATACAGTAAGTCCTCCTCTGGCCAGTTCTGGACAAGGGCGTTGATCCCTTGGGAGAGCTGATCTCTTCTGTGACTGAAGAATCGGGGGACTTCGCACTGTGAGATGTGGCTAGTAGGTCGATGGATGGGAGGCCCCAGCGATCTACTAGGAGCTGGAAGGCTCTGGTCAACAACACCCATTCCCCTGGATCCAGACTCTCCCTGCTGAGAAAGTCTGCTCTGATGTTGTCTTTTCCCACGATGTGGGAGGCCAAGATCCCTCGTAGATTTAACCCCACCCATTCCATAAGGGAGTCTATCTCCAAAGACACTTGGTGTCTTTTGGTTCCTCCCTGGCGGTTGATGTAGGCTACCGTTGTCCAACATCACATGGACTGCTTGTCCCTGGAGCCTGTGGATGAACTACAGACAAGCTAATCTGACAGCTCGGGCTTCCAGGCAGTTTATGTTCCAGCATGCATCTTCCATGGTCCACTGCCTCTGGGTTGTCAATTCCTGCCAGTGGGCTCCCCACCCTCGGAGGCTCGTGTCCGCCATGAGGACTAGCCAGTTTGGTGGGGACAGACTTACACCCTTGCTTAGATGCACTTCCTGTAGCCACCACTGGAACCGAGAACATACTTCCATTGTAGGTGGAGGCAAATCGAGTAGTCTTGAGACAATGGGTTCCAATGTGACAGCAGGGAGCATTGGAGTGGCCAAATGTGTGCCCTCGCCCACGGTTCTACCTCCAGGGTTGATGCCATCAGACAGAGGACCTGGAGATAGCGCTACACCTCGGGGCTCATTGTGTTTGTCAGATACACTTGGCACATCAGTTTCCTTATCCTCAAGGGAGGGAGGAAGACCTTGTCCTGCTTGGTGTCGAACCGGACTCCCAGGATCCCTTCTTTCCTCAGTGCTGCCGCTACGACCACCATAATTTTGGAGAATGTTCTGGGGGCTGGTTGCCAGGCCGAAGGGCAATGCCTGGAACTGATAATGGCAGCCCAGTACCACAAAGCGTAGGAAACGCTGGTGGTCTTGACGGACTGGGTTATGAAGGAAGGTCTCAGAGAGGTCCAGGGATGTTAAGAACTCTCCCAGTTGTACGGCCATTATGATGGAGTGAAGAGTTTTCATGCGGAAGTGAATTACCCGCAGATGACGACTGATGCTCTTGAGATCCAGGAAGGGGCAAAATGAACCCTCCTTCTTGAGTAGGATGAAATAGATAGAACACCACCCTGATTTTCCTGGGGTACCAGGGTTTCAGCCCTGAAACTGAGGAACCTTAACAATGTGGATTCCACTGCCAGTTTTTTGTACTGGGAGTGGCAAGGTGATATCATGAACACATTCTGAGTAATGATGCCAAATTCCAAAGTGCATCCTTCTCGTATGATATCCAGTACCCATTTGTCTGACGTGATCTCGACCCACCTCTGATAGAAGAGGGATAAGTTGCCCCCCCATCTCCTTGTGGATGGCTCGGCCAAACTTCATTGGGAAGTTCATTGGACTTCATTGGAAGTTCAGGTCGAACCTGAGTCCGATCCAGTTCCTCTTTTTGATGGTCGGCTCCGAAAGTACTGAGACCTTCCCGAGGGCAGAGATAGCTGAAATGACTAGTTTCTGTAGGGCCGGAAGCACGGGGGAGCCAGTGGGCCAACCCCTCATGGGCGAGGGGTGCTGTGACCTCTTTTTCTTATCTTCCGGTAGCTGAGGCACTGGAGATTCACCCTACTTACTGGATAGCTTTTCCAATTTGCTTCCTAATAGAAGGGATCCCTTAAAGGGCATCTTTGTGAGGTTTGTCTTAGAGGTCGCGTCCGCTGACCAATCTCACAGCCATAGATGTCTTCTTGCTGCCACCATTGAGGTTACTCCTCTGGCCGAGTTACCACTAGGTCAGAGCTTGCATCCGCTAGGAAGGCCACAGCGGGCTCCATCGCCTCTCTGGGATGTGAACCTGAGCTATCTGCCTCTCGAGAGAGAGAAGAAGACACGAACAAGCCACCAGGGCACAACAGGAAGTGATCTGCAGTGTCAATGCTGTCGCGTCATAGGCTTGCTTAAGGATGGACTCCAACCGACTATCGTGTGCATCCTTCAAGGCCACTACTCTCTCTACTGGGATAGTTGTTCGCTTCGAGATGGTGCAGACCAAGGCGTCCACTTTCGGGAAATGCAGGTGTTCTTTAGCCACTGGGTCCAGAGGGTACAAAGCCTCCAAAGCCCAACCTCCTTTAAAAATGGCTTCTGGGGCATTCCACTTCTCGTCAACTAACTCCTGGATGCTTCCAGCATTGGGAAATAGCAAGAGGCTTTCAGTAGACACCCCAGGATGGAATTCCTCTTTGATTCTAACATAGGGTCTTGTACCAGGAAGTCCCAGAGTCTTCAGGGTCTGAGAGATCAGGGCCAGCAATTCATCTCTGCAGTAAAACCGTAGCATGGTCCGGTATGGCTCCAGACCTGGGGAGATTTTCCCATCCTCCAATGAGTCTGCATCCCCATCGTCGCCCGTGGTGTCTGGGTCCCTGTCAGGGATACCCCTTGGCGAGGCACGCTGATAGGGCTGGGAGGGAGGACAAGGCCTTCCCAGATGGGGCAGCATCTGACTGCGCCTGAACAAAGGCTTGAAGACCCTGAAAGAATTTCACTCAAGAAAAGGTTGCCGGGTCCATACCTAGCCCAGGAGCCTCTGAACTGCCCTCTCCCAGGGAGGACGCAGCCCCGGGATTGCTCAGAACCTGGGTGCTACCAGATAAGGTCGGGGCAGGGTTGGAGAAGTTCTGAGAGTCCAGTCCTCCCTGGGCTTCCTCACAGTGCTGACACAGGAAGAATTCTAGGTCAGACTATACAGTTCTAATATGGCAGGCAGCACAAAGGGAGTGTCACTTGTGCTTCTTTGATGCCGGAGTCATAGTTAACTGTAGCTTGTGCGTTCAGGTCCATCCAGACCAAACCAGTTTCATGCGAGAGAAGCTCGCTACGGATAATGTCCGCCACGTCATTAAGTTTAATTTGGCAGGCGCAGACCACTCATGTCCCAATGGCCCTTCTTACGATAGATGCTGAAAAAGCATTCGACTTCGTCCATTGTGACTACTTGTTCACCCTCTTGGAAAAATTGGGGTTGGGAGGCAATTTTTCTACCTGGATACGCAGGCCATACAGTAATAGGCTATACAGTAATAGGGTATAGATTCCAACAGGATAAGATCATACAAGAGACTAATTATCTACACACCTTATTTACCATCTTCCTATTTAACGCACAATCACTTACCAACAAAACTTTAATACTTAATGACCTACTGCTGGACTCAACACCGGATTTTTGCGCCATAACAGAAACTTGGCTCAAACCCACTGACATCGCACTCATTAACCAACTACCAACACAGATCTACGACTTCTTCTCTATCCCAAGGCAAAAAAAAAGAGGAGGGGGTATCTTTCTAGCTGCTAAAAAATCCCTGAGGTTCACACTCTATCCTATTAACACAAATACCAAATTAGAACTAGGATTGTTCAAATCAGAAGATCTGCAAATCCTTCTAGTCTACGCCCCTCCAGGCCTTCTAGAGTCAGACACCTCTCCCATTCTAGAAACTATAACTTTACACCTAAACCTTGACTCCCCAGCTATAATCTTGGGCGACTTCAACTTACATGTTGACAAAGTTCCCCTTTCAACGAACTGCGAAGCCTTCCTCACCGCAATGTCCGCTATGGGTTTCAAACAACAAATCAACAAACCCACTCACAAAGCAGGACACACACTCGATCTCTTCTTTACAAATGCCGGCATTTCTCAAACAACTCAACCTGACTGTCAACAAGTCCATTGGTCAGACCACTCCTTAATCTCCACCAGCTTTTCCCTACCACAACCAGATTTCAAACCTGACACAAGACCCTCCTTCGTCTACAGAAAAACATGTAACTCTGAACTCCTCAGCAAAGTTTTAGCCCCAGAACTACCGTCCATCGATGTTTCTACACCGAATTCCGCTCTTCAATCTTGGTCCAAAATAACAAAATCAGTAGCAAACACACTTTGCCCACTGACCACCAAAAAACACTCTACAAAGGCATCCAAAAGACAACCCTGGTTTAATGATGAACTGCGAAATCTCAAACAACTACTTCGGCAGAAAGAAAGAAAATGGCGCAAAGCCCCCTCACCGGCCTCAGTCTCTGACTACAAACGTACACTCCACCAATACAAAAACAGTATACAGAAAACAAAAAGAGACTACTATGCCCGTCAGGTTCATCACCTCATCTTTGACTCAAAAGCTTTATTCGCCTTCATCTCTAATCTCACTAAACCTATCACTCCGGATATACCACCAGAACTTTCTCAGACCAAAGCAGACGAACTGGCTCTTCATTTCAGCAAAAAAATCTCTGACCTCATCAATCAATTGCCACCAACCACTAGCTCTCAAGATTTCACACACATTCTCCCTAACAAAGATATCCAACTTAACGCATTCGAACCCATCACTGTCACAGAAATACAATCGGTGTTGAAGAAAATGAAACCTTCATCACACCCCTTCGATCAAATTCCTTCCAAAATGCTACTTCTCATTCCTGATACTATATCAAAATCACTTGCCGAAATTATAAACTGTTCACTGTCCCAGGGTATCTACCCAGATGAACTAAAAACAGCTTCAATCAAACCCCTCTTAAAAAAACCGAATCTAAATCCAAGCGATCCCAATAACTTCCGCCCTATTTCCAACCTTCCATTCATAGCCAAAATAATGGAAAAATTGGTGAATACACAACTCTCCAACTACTTGGAAGATCACGGAATTCTATCTCCAAACCAATATGGCTTTCGTAAAGCTGCAAGCACACAAACACTACTTCTTTCACTCTCAGACTTCCTCCTCTCCGGAATTGACAAAGGCAAAGCATTTTTACTAATCCTCCTCGACTTCTCGGCAGCCTTTGACACCGTCAACCATCACCTCCTTCTAAAACAACTAGCAAATATCGGAGTGACAGCTACTTCACTAACATGGTTCAAAACCTTCCTGGAAAACAGAGGATATAGGGTCAAAATTCATAATACAGAATCACAATATCACCCCTCCACCAGAGGGGTGCCACAAGGTTCATCCCTTTCACCCACTCTATTCAATGTATACCTGCTACCTCTTTGTCAACTATTAACAAAATTAAAACTGAAACACTTCCTCTTCGCTGACGACGTACAGATTGTGATCCCTATAAAAGAATCTATCAAGATAACAATGGAATACTGGGATAGTTGCCTATTAGAAATCAAACACCTCCTTAACAGCCTTAACCTAATCCTTAATGCGTCGAAAACGGAATATCTCCTTATAGCACCTGAAAACAACAACACACTTTCAAAGCCTCCAACCATTCTACAAACCACACATGTAAGAGATCTAGGAGCCATCTTAGACAACCGTCTTAGCCTCAAACCATTCATTAACAAAACTACCAAAGACTGCTTCCACAAATTACATATTCTGAAAAGAATAAAGCCACTTTTCCACGCGCATGACTTTAGATCAATCCTACAAGCAATAATCTTCTCCAAACTAGATTATTGCAATTCTTTACTTCTAGGCCTCCCAGCTTCCTACACCAAACCTCTACAAATGGTACAGAACACTGCAGCCAGAATCCTCACAAACTCCAGGAAAATTGACCACATCTCCCCCATCCTCAAAGACCTTCATTGGTTACCGATCCACTTCAGAATTATGTACAAAACCATCATGATTATCTACAAAAACATCCATCAACACACTCAACTCGACCTACAAATCCCTTTTAAAAAACACACATCTGCCAGACCCATCAGGGAACACTACAAAGAATCACTACAGGTTCCACATGCCAAAACCTACCAACACAAATCCTACAGTTCAAGAGCTCTCTCATCTGCAGGTCCAATCCTTTGGAACTCCATCCCCCCAGACTTAAGACAAGAACCATGCGCTCTAACTTTTAGGAAAAGACTAAAAACTTGGCTTTTTAAAAAAGCATTCCCAGAACTGGATTAAATTCTCCACCCATCAGCATAAACACAAAAGTTAGTGAACTGTAACAAAAACCCACTAACTTCACACGCAGTGACAACAACATATTATTATACTTCACAACAATTCATATTTGGTCAATCTTTCCTACCCATCTATATTTTATAATTTTATACATATTTATTAATTGATACAGTTGGCTAAAATGTTAATATTCTTTCTTTAATTTCCTCCCCTTTCAGTTCCTAGTTATTTTTCCTTGTTTTTTTGTAACTTTCTCACATCCTAAATATTGTTATAATGTTTTTATTTGTTAAGTTTCTTATTATATTTGATGTCGAATTGGGAAATGTTTCTACCATGTTACTCTCTGCAGTTATTCACATTGTTAATTGTAAACCGGGTTGATGTGATTCATATCATGAAACTCGGTATAATAAAAATAATAAATAAATAAAATAAATAAATAAATAAAATGCTCAGTAGAATATATATGGGTAGAAATCCCATGTGTGTTGGGTAAGAGTATAGTGATAGGAGTATACTGCCATCCACCTGGACAAAATGGTCAGACAGATGATGAAATGCTAAGAGAAATCAGGGAAGCTAACCAATTTGGCAGTGCAATAATAAAGGGAGATTTCAATTACCCCAATACTGACTGAGTAAATGTAACATCAGGATTTGCTAGAGACACAGTTCCTGGATGTAATAAATGATTGCTTCATGGAGCAATTGGTTAAGGAACTAACAAGAGAGGGAGCTATTTTAGATTTAATTCTTAGTGGAACACAGGATTTGGTAAGAGAGGTAACAGTGGTAGGGCCACTTGGCAACAGTGATCATAACATGATCAAATTTAAACTAATAACTGGAAGGGGGACAATAAGTAATTCTGCAGCTCTAACACTAAACTTTCAAAAGGGAAACTTTGATAAAATGAAGAAAATAGTTAGAAAAAAACTGAAAGGTGCAGCTGCAAAGGTTAAAAGTGTTCAACAGGCATGGACATTGTTTAAAAATACAATCCTAGAGGCGCAGTCCATATGTATTCCACGCATTAAGAATAGTGGAAGGAAGGCAAAACGATTACTGTCATGGTTAAAAGAGGTAGGTGAAAAAGGCAATTTTAGCCAAAAAAAACATCCTTCAAAAATTGGAAGAAGGATCCATCTGAAGAAAATAGGATAAAACAAGCATTGTCAAGTTAAGTGTAAAACATTGATAAGACAGGCGAAGAGAGAATTTGAAATGAAATTGGCCATAGAGGCAAAAACTCATAATAAAAACGTTTTAAAATATATCCGAAGCAAAAAACCTGTGAGGAGTCGGTTGGACCATTAGATGACAGAGGGGTTAAAGGAGCTCTTAGGGAAGATAAGGCCACTGCAGAAAGACTAAATGAATTCTTTGCTTCTGTGTTTACTAATGAGGATGTTGGGGAGATACCAGTTTCGGAGATGGTTTTCAGGGGTGATGAGTCAGACGAACTGAACAAAATCACTGTGAACCTGGAAGATGTAGTAGGCCAGATTGACAAACTAAAGAGTAGCAAATCACCTGGACCAGATGGTATGCATCCTAGGGTACTGAAGGAACTAAAAAATGAAATTTCTGATCTATTAGTTAAAATTTGTAACCTATCATTAAAATCATCCATTGTACCTGAAAACTGGAGGGTGGCCAATGTAATCCCAATATTTAAAAAAAGGCTCCAGGGGCGATCCGGGTAACTATAGACCAGTGAGCCTGACTTCAGTGCCGGGGAAAAATAGTGGAAACTATTCAAGATCAAAATCGTAGAGCATATAGAAAGACATGGTTTAATGGAAACCAGTCAACATGGATTTACCCAAGGGAAGTCTTGCCTAACAAATCTGCTTCATTTTTTTGAAGGGGTTAATAAAGATGTGAACAAAGGTGAAATGGTAGATGTAGTGTATTTGGATTTTCAGAAGGCGTTTGACAAAGTCCGTCATGAGAGGCTTCTAAGAAAACTAAAAAGTCATGGGATAGGAGGTGATGTCCTTTCTTGGATTACAAACTGACCATTTAATCCTACTCTCTGTTTTCTGTCTTTTAACCAATTTTCTCAGTGGAAAACAGTGGAGTGCCTCAGGGATCTGTACTTGGATCTGTGCTTTTCAATATATATTTATATATATATATATATGATCTGGAAAGGAATACGACGAGTGAGGTTATCAAATTTGCGGATGATACAAAATTATTCAGAGTAGTTAAATCACAAGTGGATTGTGATACATTACAGGAGGACCTTACAAGACTGGAAGACTGGGCATCCAAATGGCAGATGAAATTTAATGTGGACAAGTGCAAGGTGTTGCATATAGGGAAAAATAACCCTTGCTGTAGTTACGCGATGTTAGGCTCCATATTAGGAGCTACCACTCAGGAAAAAGATCTAGGCATCATAGTGGATAATACTTTAAAATCGTTAGCTCAGTGTGCTGCAGCAGTCAAAAAAGCAAACAGAATGTTAGGAATTATTAGGAAGGGAATGGTGAATAAAAAATGGAAAATGTTATAATGCCTCTATATCGCTCCATGGCGAGACCGCACCTTGAGTACTGTGTACAATTCTGGTCGCTGCATCTCAAAAAAGATATAGTTGCAATGGAGAAGGTACAGAGAAGGGCAACCAAAATGATAAAGGGGATGGAACAGCTCCCCTATGAGGAAAGGCTGAAGAGGTTAGGGCTGTTCAGCTTGGAGAAGAGACGGCTGAGGGGGGGGGATATGATAGATGTCTTTAAAATCATGAGAGGTCTAGAACGGGTAGATGTGAATCGATTATTTACTCTTTCGGATTATTAAGGACTAGGAGGCACTCCATGAAGTTAGCAAGTAGCACATTTAAGACTAATCAGAGAAAATTCTTTTTCACTCAATGCACAATTAAGCTCTGGAATTTGTTGCCAGAGGATGTGGTAAGTGCAGTTAATGTAGCTGGGTTTGAAAAAGGTTTGGATAAGTTCTTGGAGAAGTCCATTAACTGCTATTGATCAAGTTGACGGGATCTTCTTAGTGTTTGAGTACTTTCCAGGTTCTTGTAGCCTGGTTTGGCCACTATTGGAAACAGGATGCTGGGCTTGATGGACCCTTGGTCTGACCCAGCATGGCAATTTCTTATGTTATTAAAACTCCATTGCTGAGCTCTGAACTGCTAAGGTAGCTCCCATCCAGAACCCTAGTTCTGCACAGATTCCTTTAACTATTGGAGAAATTACTTACCTGATAATTTTGTTTTCATTAGTGTAGACAGATGGACTCAGGACCAATGGGTATAGTGTACTCCTGATAGCAGTTGGAGATGGATCAGATTTCAATCTGACGTCAGCCCCTAGTACATATACACCTGCAGGAAGTGCAGCTCTTCAGTATATGTGTGACTGACTAATTTGATTAACTTGACTAACTTTATAACTTGGTTAAACTTTATAACTTGATCTGAATATAGCTATAGCTGGAGTCCGCCACTATACTCAACCAGAAAGTGTCGACACCCGGTAGGGTGAGTGTCCTAGGTGAATGAAAATATGGCTTACCCTTGATTCATTCGAAATTCCATGCGTAACGGCAGCCAAGGGTGGGATGCTGAGTCCATCTGTCTACACTAAGGAAAACGACATTATCAGGTAAGTATTTCTCCATTTCCTAGCGTGTAGCAGATGGACTCAGGACCAATGGGATGTATAAAAGCTGAACCGTGTGGGATGTATAAAAGCTGAACCGAGTGGGAGGCTGCCCGTGACCCACTTAGTACTGCCCTTGCAAATGCCGTGTCCTCCCGAGCCTGAACATCCAGGTGGTAGAATCTGGAGAAGGTGTGGATGGAGGACCATGTCGCCGCCCTGCAAATCTCGGCGGGTGACAGCGTTCTGGTTTCTGCCCAGGACACTGCCTGGGCTCTAGTAGAATGGGCCTTGACCTGTAAAGGCTGTGGCTTGCCTGCTTCTACGTAGGCCGCCTTGATGACTTCCTTGATCCAGCGGGCTATGGTTGCCCAAGAGGCCGCTTCCCCTTGTCTCTTCCCGCTGTGAAGGACAAATAGGTGGGTCCGTTTTTCGTACGGGTTCCGACATTTGCAGGTATCTGGATAGGAGTCTGCCGATGTTGAGGTGGCGTAGACTATGAGCCTCTTCCGAATTCTTCAACTCATCCGGCAATGGTAGCGAGATGGTTTGGTTGAGATGGAAGCGTGACAACACTTTGGGAAGGAACGAAGGGACCGTGCATAGCTGGATGATTCCTGGGGTGAGCCTGAGGAACGGCTCGCGGCAGGACAGTGCTTGTAGTTCCGAAATGCGGTGGGCTGAACAAACTGCCAGCAGGAATGCTGTCTTTAAAGTTAACAGGCGGAGGGACAGACCTCGGAGAGGCCTGAAGGAGGCTCCTGCTAGAAAATCCAAGACCAGGTTGAGATTCCAAAGAGGTACCGGCCACTTTAGTGGTGGGCGGATGTGTTTGACTCCTTTCAGGAAGCGTGAAACGTCCGGGTGAGAAGCTATGTGTCGTCCTCGCTCTTGGAGCCGTAGCATGACAATGTGGCCACCTGTAACTTGATGGAGTTGAGGGACAGACCCTTCTGTCGCCCTTTCTGCAGGAATGCCAGGATCACGGGAACTTTAATTGAGCGTGGTATGATGTCGTGGCCTTTGCACCAGGCTTCGAATACTCTCCAAATCCTTATGTACGTTAAAGATGTGGAGAACTTGCGTGCTCGGAGCAGGGTGTCGATTACAGCCCCCTAGTATCTGCTCTTTCTCAGGCGAGCCCTCTCAATGGCCAGGCCGTAAGAGAGAATTGAGCTGGATCCTCGTGGAGGATTGGTCCTTGTTGAAGCAGGTCTCTGTGAGGAGGCAGTAGCAGGGGGGTCCCTGCTAGTAGTCTTCTCATGTCTGCGTACCACGGTCTTCTTGGCCAGTCCAGGGCCACCAGAAGCACTAGTCCCCTGTGTAGCTGTATCTTGTGAATGATTGCGCCCAATAGGGGCCACGGCGGGAAGGCGTATGATAGGGTCCCCCTGTGGCCAGGTCTGTACCAGTGCATCGATCCCCTGGGACTGAGGTTCCTGCCTGCAGCTGAAGTACCTGGGTACTTGGGCGTTGGACCGGTTTGCCAGAAGGTCCATGTCTGGTGTCCCCCACCGGTTCACTATCATTTGGAAAGCTGCGGGCGACAGCTTCCATTCTCCCGGGTCTAGACTTTCTCTGCTGAGGTAGTCCGCCGTGATGTTGTCTTTCCCAAAGATGTGGATGGCTGAGATCTCCTGGAGGTTTACTTCCGCCCACGACATTAGGGGGTCGATTTCCAGAGACACCTGTTGGCTTCTGGTCCCCCCTGATGGTTGATGTAGGCCACTGTCGTGGCGTTGTCCGACATTACTCTGACTGCTTTGTCTCGGAGTCTGTGAGTGAATCATAGGCAGGCTAGTCTGACCGCCCGCGCTTCTAGGCGGTTGATGTTCCATCCAGTCTCTTCTGCGTTCCACTGCCCTTGGGCGGTTAACTCCTCGCAGTGTGCTCCCCATCCTTGTAGGCTGGCGTCTGTTGTGAGCAGGGTCCAGGTTGAAGATAGCCTTGTCCCCTGGTTCAGGTGGCTGCCCTGCAGCCACCACCGTAACTGGGTCCGGACCCTGCCCAGGAGTGATAGACGAACGGCATAGATCTGAGACAGTGGATTCCATCGCGACAGAAGTGAGCGCTGTAGGGGTCTCATGTGAGCTCGCACCCATGGCACTACTTCCAGTGTGGATGCCATCAGACCGAGGACTTCTAGGTAATCTCATGCTGTGGGGCGAGGTTCACTCAGCAGGATTTGTAAGCAGTTCCTCAGTTTTGATCTCCTTGTGGGAGTCAGGCTAACCTTGTCTTCTTTGGTGTCGAATCGGACTCCTAGGTATTCTAGCGACTGTGTGGGCTCTCCAGTAGGTTTTGACTCTGTTGGTTGCTTGGTGGCTTTCCTCTGGGGATTTCGCCTTGATCAGCCAATCGTCTAGGTAAGGGTGTACAAGGATTCCTTCCTTCCTCAGTGTTGCCGCCACCACCACTATGATCTTGGTGAACGTCCGGGGTGCTGTGGCTAACCCGAAGGGTAGTGCCCTGGACTGGTAGTGACGGTCCAGGATTTTGAATCGTAGGAAGCGCTGATGTTCCTGATGAATCGGGATGTGAAGGTAAGCCTCTGAAAGATCCAGGGATGTGAGGAACTCTCCCGGTTGTATCACCCTTATTACGGAGTGTAGGGTTTCCATGCAGAAGCGGGGAATCCTCAGGTGGCAGACTTGAGGTCCAGGATGGGCCTGAACGTCCCCTCTTTCTTGGGGATGATAAAATAAATGGAATAATGCCCAGTATTTATTTCTTGTGGAGGCACTGGGGTTATGGCCTCGAGGGCCAGTAGTCTGGTCAGTGTAGCTTCCACTGCCACCCTCTTGGAGAGGTCGTGGCAGGGGGAATTCCACGAACTTGTCTGAAGGGGTTCGTAGGAAATCCAGGTAGTACCCCTCTCGAATGATGGCTAGGACCCATTTGTCTGAAGTTATCTCAACCCATCTGTGGTAGAATAGGGCTAGTCTTCCCCCTATGGCTTCTTCCCTTGGACAGGTCAGCTGAATCTCATTGTGGGGTGTGGCTGGGGCCTGGACCCTAGCTGGTTCCCTCTCTTGTTGTACTTGTTCCGAAAGGACTGGTTCCTGCCCATAGGGCGGGGCGCTTGATAGTTGCTTCTATATGGGTTGAAGCGCTGTGAACCTCTACCCCTGGAGGTCCGGGGGAAGGGTCGCCGGTTTCTCTTATTCCTGTCCTCCGGTAGGCGCGGCAATGGGGACTCGCCCCATTTGTTGGCCAGTTTTTCTAGTTCGCTGCCGAACAGAAGGGATCCTTTGAAGGGCATCCTTGTGAGACGCGTTTTGGAAGATGCGTCGGCCGACCAGCTTCGGAGCCAGAGTTGTCTCCTGGCAGCCACAGCTGATGACACTTCTCTGGCCGCTGTGCGCACCAGATCGGAAGCAGCGTCCGCAAGGAATGATACTGCTGGTTCCATGGCCTCCCCAGGGGTGTTGCTCCTGGTCTGAGATAGGCAGGCATGTGTCACTACGGTGCAGCAGGCCGCTATTTGTAGGGACATAGCGGCGATGTTAAAGGACTGTTTAAGGATGGATTCCAGACGCCGGTCCTGAGCATCTTTGAGCGCTGCTCCTCCCTCCTCTAGGACAGTAGTGCGCTTCGAGACCGCACAGATCATGGCATCCACTTTTGGGCATGTCAGAAGATCTTTGGCCGCTGGGTCCAGGGGTTAAATGGCTGGTCCCCCTTTGAATGTGGACTCTGGAGCACGCCATTCCAGGTCAATTAGCTGCTGGACGGCTTGTAAGAGAGGGAAATGGCGAGAGGTCTGGCGGAGTCCCTCTAGTAGGGGATTCGTCTTAGGCTCCCGTGAAGCACTTGTGCCCGGGATAGCGAGCTCCTTCAGGCTGTGGGTGACCAGGTCTGGGAGCTCGTCCTTGGTGAAGAAGCATCTCATGTTTCGGTGAGGCTCTGTCCCCGGGGGGAGTTCCCCCTCTTCTAGGGGCTCTGCTTCCTCTTCAGAGTTGTCCATGTCCCCATAGGTGGGGCTTCTGGGCAGTGGAAATATTTGTCTAGGTCTAGAGGGGCCTGAGGGATAAAGGTCTTCTGGTGGAGGCTGTGGCTGTTTAGCCGGAGGCTCTGTCTGCATGTGGACGAAGGTGTATAGCCCTTTGAAGAATTCCACCCATGAGATAGACGCTGGGCCCAAGCTAAGGGGCGTTGTGTCCCTGGGGGTCCCATTCTGAGGGGTGTCCTGCTGGAATTTGCTAGGTCCGGGGTACTCACTGAGGAGCTAGTACTCGGCCTTGGGTGGGACTGGCCTTGGACTGGATCTCCCAGGGCCTCCTCGCACTGAGCGCACAGGGCGTTGGCTTCTTCGCTTTGTGCGGCTCTGATATGGCATGCTGGGCAGAGGCCTTGAGCTCCGTTTCCCGTGGTGCCATCGCTATAGGCATGCAAACCCTTATGCGCTCCGGCGCGTCTAAGATGTGCGTGCGGGTTGTGAGCGTAGGTGTGCGCCCAGCCCGAGAGGCGCGATGCGCGTATATCTTATGCGCGCGGCCCTTGTGCATGTAACTTTATGTGCACATGTATTTTGTGCGCCTAGCTGGTCTTGTGCGCCCGGATCGAGACGGCGGACAGAGCGGCGAATAGGGTCAATATGGCGACCACCTCGGAGGGTTTCCACGTGGGAAGACCCTTGGAACTAACCGGGGCCTGGTCCTGCTAGGGCGGATCAACCCGGTGGCACTGGTCCTGGCCGGCGACCTGTGCGACTCCTCGAACCTCGGAGTCTATGCTGAAGATTTCTACCTTACCTTGTCTTCGGCGCTTCCTGGGTTTTGTTCCGGGCGGTCTCTGGCTGCGGGGGGAGAGGGCAAATACCTTCACCGCCGCGCTCGAGGGTGCACCTGCTGCCTCTCAGCCATGCCAGAGATTGGGGGCTAGGTCCTTGCTGCAATTCGGCCGCCGGACCGAGGCTCACCTCCGAGGGACCACAGAAATCACCTCGGGAATTCTCAACTGGGGGAGGGACCTGAGGGTATTACCGCAGGAGAGCGGGGCTCGTCTTCAGAGGTAGGTTTTCATCCGAAATTGGGTTTTCTCTGTTGATTTTGTTCTAACGCTGTGAAAGTGTGCAGATAGTCCCTAACTGCTATGGAGATGGAAAATACTGAAGAGCTGCACTTCCTGCAGGGGTATATGTACTAGGGGCTGACATCAGATTGAAATCTGATCTGTCTCCAACTGCTATGAGGAGTACACTAAACCCATTGGTCCTGAGTCCATCTGCTACACGCTAGGAAATTCCTTTTTTTTAAACTAGCTGAAAACAAAGAAAGACACAGAAGCTAATACTTTCCTTTGGTGCAGAGGTTCTGATTCTAGGAGCACAGGCTGCTTGGCAGTTCAGAAGAGAGCCAGACCACTAGCTATATCCGCCTCTACTCTATTTGCCAAACTTTAGCGACCCAGCCCAGGAGAAACAGCACAAAAGGGATACTTCCCTGCACCAGTGGGCTTGCAGTGGAGAACTACCGGCAGGTTCCAACACTGTCTCGAGGGGGATGAGGTATCTGGACCATTAGATGGTCACCCCACAGATCATCAGATCGAGCTACCAAAAGGGTCATCAAACCCCCACTCGTCCGCCTCAACCCCTTGGGAGGATCCAGAAATGTTATTGACCTTTAATTTATTTTTCCTCTCCAGACTGCAGATTTTACACCATCTACTATCTTCTGGAGACAGAGAAATACTGAGGGACTGCAGGTGGCACACTCTTATGTACACTGTCAATAAAACGTTCTGTGTCCATCTACTGGCAGGGAGGCAAAACCTAGGAGTCTGGACTGATCTGGTATGAACAGGAACAGTTCATCCTCTAACTGAGTGGGTAGAGATCTCCTCTGGGCACCACCAGCTCATTCTCTGCCTAAGAGTAGACAGAAGTCAGCTTTAGGTACCACCAGCTCGTTCCCTGAGTTGGCAGAGATCAGTTCATCCTCTAACTGAGTGGGTAGAGATCTCCTCTGGGCACCACCAGCTCATTCTCTGCCTAAGAGTAGACAGAAGTCAGCTTTAGGTACCACCAGCTCGTTCCCTGAGTTGGCAGAGATCAGTTCATCCTCTAACTGAGTGGGTAGAGATCTCCTCTGGGCACCACCAGCTCATTCTCTGCCTAAGAGTAGACAGAAGTCAGCGTCAGGTACCACCAGCTCGTTCCCTGAGTTGGCAGAGATCAGTTCATCCTCCACCTGAGTGGGTAGAGATCTCCTCTGGGCACCACCAGCTCATTCTCTGCCTAAGAGTAGGCAGATCAGCTCTCAACACTGAAGCTTACCTCCTTTTTCATTAGACACTTGCCCAGTTCAGTCATCTCTGCAGAAGAGGGTGGGGCCAGTTCTGTAGTCATCATCTCCTCATCTGCAGAGAGACATTAAGGTTAGAGAAGCAATTAGCTTTCAAACTAAAAAAAAACCAGACAGATTCTCTCTTTTGTATTGACATACTTGGGCATCTGCATGCTCTATAGCAGTCTGCCATGCATTAACCTCATCTCCCTCACTCGCTGTGCTCTGCTGAGGGTCATGTATACCACAAGAAGAGATCTGGCCCTTACCGTCTCCATCCGCATTGGTAGTGTTGTGATCTGCACTCTTCTTAGAAACACAACAAACCGCTGCAAACAAACACACACAATTCGTCACATGATTGATGACAATGCAATGTACACCATTACTGTTACAGTGGGCAAGAGCACAAATATCCCATATGGACAGTACTAAAGTCAGAAATTATCTGGAATGAAATCCGAAGGGCCTGTGTCATTGGCCCATGGCTCAGAAGAGTCTGTCTAGCTGTTTTGCCAAATGCGAGGGTTGTTTCTGCAAGGAGAGTGACTATGAACGGTGCTGCTCAGACTATGGGCAGGTCTTCATTTCTGCAGAGAGGCTGGTGAGCAGCAGCGTTACCTGGATAACTTTCCCTAAATATTCAGTGGCACATATTTGGGTACATTTAGCCACACGAGGGTAAAATTTATTGGGATTAGCTAGTCAGATAAGTAGAAACAAGCAGTAAAGGAGGGCTGGCATGCAGGCCCTGCCAGCACTATCTGGGCATGGCCAGGAGCTCGGCTCAGCCTTGCTTCATTATTTTTGAGGATTAAGGGGAGATCAGGGGCTGACATTCTTTTGATTTATTTTGGGGGTGGAGGATAGGGCCTTGGCTATTATTTTTGGTTTTGTTTTACTTAACTGGCTGTATCTGAATATAGTTGGTTAGGTATAAAAGTTATCTGGGTCAATGTTTCCCTAGACCATGTGCAGACTTAGCCAGGCATGTGAGTAGTGATGATACCCAACTAAGTTTAAACTACACCCCCAGGTAAGTTTTAGCCAGATGACGACTTATCTGGTCAGCAGGGGGAAATATTTAAAGTCCCAAACTTTGCTGGACAAATCTTTTGAATATGGATTTCAAGATGTTTATCAGTGCTGGTGGCTGGTTACAGACTCACACTCTACCCTCAAACTATACCTCACTACTTTCGGGCTTCTCTTCTTCTTGGGCCTACATTTATTTTCTTGTTCCATCCAATACACCTTTGATTTATAGCAGGGAAAAAAAAGGTTAAACACCACACAAAATAAGGTCTCCCCTTTCTAGTTCAGAATAGAATGAGCAAAAGTTGCCATTCAAATGAACTAACATGGCAACCACACTACTTTAATCTTTATATCTGAATTGCTCACAGCGGCTCTAGTCCTATTCCACCCTCCTAATGCTGTTCTTCAGCTTCTCAAGCTTTATGTACACTCTGGATATATCAAAAGCACTAGAATTTATGTCTGATGGTGAACAACACAGCAGCACCCTATTTGTGTGTCTAAACATCTAATGTTGGCAAAGTCCAAGGAAGAGAAGCTTTCATAGACAAACATTTTGATTGGCTTTAGGAAAGATGGTGAAAGTAAAGGTATCAAAGTCTTGGTCATTTGTAGCTGAGGTTGAATTAGGTATCTATATCGTCTCCTGAGTGATGAATTATTAGGAAAAACAGCAACATAGTGTATGACAGCAGAAAAGTCTATCTACCTCATCTAGTCTGCTCAGCTATTCAGGCCACACTAACCGCAGAACGTGATCACTTAAATCTCTCTCCTTCTCCAGGTCATTTATCATCTTTCTACTTTGTATTGTTCAATTTGGCCAAATGAGCAAGACCTCCCACTTAATTTACTCCCAGTACCACATTTCCCATGTAATAACCTAAATAGCCAGCAATACTAGCATCTCACCTTCTTCCAGACAAACGTGTGTTTCTGCTAAGATTTCTTGTTATTACTGTACTTGCAGCCTTCTAGATTAATCAGAGGTAGTTAAATCTGGCATCGCAGCCGATCAGACAGACCCAATTACATGAGGGCTTCCAACACTCACTGTCTTGTCTGAGCAGGACAGTTTAACCTACCAATGATGTACATATTCACCACAACTGTCTGTGCCCATGAGAGCAACAGCAACTATATTCACATATTACAATAGTTAAAAGCAGTGGATGTAATGCAGAATACACATTGTGCCTGAACTATTAGTCATACACTGGTGGCCACGCTCTGGACCAACTCCATCCTGTTTATATACTTTTCAAGGTTTGGGCTCCAGAATTGTACACTGTATTCCAAGTCAGATCTCAACAGCGACCTATACACGGGCAATATCACCTTTTTCTGCTGAGAGAACAGAGGGGAACTCCAAGGTCACACGCTGCTGTCCTGCTGGCAAAGATGAAGGTGGGCCAGGACAAACATATGACACCACATTGACAGATGGTAATTTAAGTAGACAATTCAAGAACCATTTCTGAATCTCGTTTGCCAATTCCTCATGGGTGAATCCCTAGCTATAGGCTGCTTTCCAACACAAAAGGGGACCAAGAGACACCCAAACAGGTGGTGTTGGTAACGGGGAGGGGGGGCGGGAGCCAGAATCCAAACAGTGGGCCCTAGGCGGGAGAGTTGTGTTCTACACCTCAAGCAGGTTCCGAAGGACAGACTGGCTGAATCTACTGTCGTGTCAGCCATCATTACGCAGACAAATATGAGATGTGAACGTGTGGAGAGAACTTCACGTTGCAGCCTTGCAGATCTCCTCCACAGGAACTGCTCACAAGTGGGCCACCGATGCTGCCATGGCTCTGACATGACCTCCAAGATGCAGTCCTGCCTGGGCATAACAGAAGGAGATGCAATCTGCTAGCCAATTGGACAACGCCCAACCGATTCTTGTCAAAAGAAATAAAAAGCTGGGTGGACTGTGTATGCGCTTCTGTCCACTCCAAATAGAAGGGTAGGGCTCGCTTGCAGTCCAAACTGTGCAGTGCTCATTCATGTAATTGGTGCGAATGGGGTCTGGGAAAGAATGTTGGCAGGAGAACTGACTGGTTAAGATGGAAGTCCGTTCTGATCTACCCTTTAAAATCTGCACTGTGATGGGTGTAACCAGATCCTCAGCAGCAACTCCTTAAGTATCTCTCATGCACTAGGACCACCACTATCTCTTTAGGTGCCTCCACGAAATGGAGGATTTTCATCATCTTGTACCTGGTATCCTCCTTAGTCAACTGCGCTCAGCACAAAATCTGTGAAGGTTAAGCCCTCTGGTGGAGACTTCCTTCGTTCCTCTGGAGGAGAAGGCTCTGAAGGGAGACCCTCCGACTCCTCAGAGGAGGATTCTGCAGTGTCATTCCCCCAGGGGTCATACGGAGTCTCACCCTCACAGGGGATGGAGCCCTAGGTGCTTGGCCTTCATCCAGAGGCATGGCCATCAGCCTCTATGAAACTTCCTCCTTGGAGGAACCAGAAACGAGCACCACTGGGCATCAATGGCCTCCCGGGAACCAACACCAGCTGGGTCGGTAATGCCAGATGAGCACATTGAGCCGTTCCAGCAGCGGTTTCAGAATAGAGAGCGGGGCATCAGTACAGTCTGTGCATGCAGCACTCTTTCCACCGCCAGCTGGACTCTGCTCTAATTCCTCCTCGAAAGTTAATGATGCCAACACAGACTGGTTGGCAGGAGAAGTGGCAAGATCTTCCTCAGATCTCAGAGGTAGATCGACAACTGGCACCAGGACCGGCGGAGAACATTGCGGACCCCTGGCATCAATGGAGGATGGGCACTCTTCGCCGCAGGGTTGCTTTGGGGGCATCTGCCCGGCGGTGATCGGGGAAGGCCTGCGCGATCGGCGCCGAGCCCCGCCGGGGGAAGGCCAGGGCTACACGCTCCCCACCCGAGGGGACTCGGCGACGACAACGCGGCAGCAGCCACGTAAGAAACTTTGCCTACCTGAAAGGGAAACCGCGCCGAAAACGATCCGCCCACCGATCCAGCTCCTCCAATAGGAGCAGGCCCTGAGGGGCTTTAAATCCGCAGTCAGCCCGGCGCCATTTCTTCTTGCTTCTTCTGCCCGGCGGTGATCGGGGAAGGCCTGCGCGATCGGCGCCGAGCCCCGCCGGGGGAAGGCCAGGGCTACACGCTCCCCACCCGAGGGGACTCGGCGACGACAACGCGGCAGCAGCCACGTAAGAAACTTTGCCTACCTGAAAGGGAAACCGCGCCGAAAACGATCCGCCCACCGATCCAGCTCCTCCAATAGGAGCAGGCCCTGAGGGGCTTTAAATCCGCAGTCAGCCCGGCGCCATTTCTTCTTGCTTCTTCTGCCCGGCGGTGATCGGGGAAGGCCTGCGCGATCGGCGCCGAGCCCCGCCGGGGGAAGGCCAGGGCTACACGCTCCCCACCCGAGGGGACTCGGCGACGACAACGCGGCAGCAGCCACGTAAGAAACTTTGCCTACCTGAAAGGGAAACCGCGCCGAAAACGATCCGCCCACCGATCCAGCTCCTCCAATAGGAGCAGGCCCTGAGGGGCTTTAAATCCGCAGTCAGCCCGGCGCCATTTCTTCTTGCTTCTTCTGCCCGGCGGTGATCGGGGAAGGCCTGCGCGATCGGCGCCGAGCCCCGCCGGGGGAAGGCCAGGGCTACACGCTCCCCACCCGAGGGGACTCGGCGACGACAACGCAGCAGCAGCCACGTAAGAAACTTTGCCTATCTGAAAGGGAAACCGCGCCGAAAACGATCCGCCCACCGATCCAGCTCCTCCAATAGGAGCAGGCCCTGAGGGGCTTTAAATCCGCAGTCAGCCCGGCGCCGCGCGCCTAGCGTCGCGCGCCGAAGGGGCGAGACAAAGGGGCAGGCCCCTTTGTTTCGCCCCTTCGTACAGCCCTGAGAAGCCGAGCCATACCCTTGGATAAATCTAAAGCCATAAAGGTAGCAGCCAGCAAAGGTCCTAGGCTAGGGGATTCCGTAGGCTGGAACAAAGCCACCTCTCAACTTACCTCCCTAGCACCCTCCCAGCATCCACTCCAGCCTCTCCAACAGCCACCCTGCATTCAATCCAGCCTCTCCATCTTGAGCAAACAACCCCTCAACCTTCTTGAGCAAACAACCATCCTGCAAGCGTCCAACAAATGCTCAGCAAACAACCATCCTGCAAGCATTCAGCAAACAACCATCCTGAGCAAACAACCATCCTGAGCAAACAACCATCCTGAGCAAACAATCATCATGAGCAAACTACCATCCTGCAAGCATTCAGCTATCAACCATCCTGCAAGCATTCAGCAAACACCCTCACTGCAAACAACCATTCTACGCTCATCCAGAGCCCTAACCAATTAATTATTTCTTCCTAATCCCAGCCTTTCCTCCCATCAGTCATCCGCCTATCCACGGCTCCAGCCATCAGTCATCCGCCTATCCTCGGCACCAGCCATCAGTCATCCGCCTATCCACGGCACCAGCCAGCTAACCATTCACAATGTCTCTAGTACTCCCAATACCAACATTACAACACCGCCTCCCACCTAAAAGATTATCTGCCAGACGAGCCCTCCTCAAGAACTTAAAAACCCTCACCTCCATCTCGATTACTCCAATCACACAGCTTTTAGGCCTCTCCCTCTTCTCACTCTCACTCTTCAATGCACAATCCCTAACAAAAAAATCCCTAATCTTTAATGATTATCTCAACGACGCCAAGCCAGATATTTGTGGAGTAACTGAAACATGGCTCAAGCCCTCAGATACAGCGTTAATAAACCAACTACCTACACATACCTATGACGTCTTCTCACTCCCGAGACTGAAAAAAAGAGGAGGTGGAATCCTTTTGGCTACCAAAAAAAGTCTGAACTTCTCCCAACATCCATTCAGCTCTAACTCAAAACTGGAAGTCGGCTTCTTCACCTCACAACATCTTCAAATCCTTCTTGTCTACGCCCCCCCAGGGTTCCTAGAATCCAATGTCTCCCCTATCCTTGAAATCTCCACCTTGCTCATCAACCTGGATTCTCCAGCAATCATCTTAGGAGACTTCAATCTACATATTGACAACCCCTCACCATCCAACAGCTGTATAACCCTCCTCACAGCCCTATCTGCCATGGGATTCCAACAAATAGTCAATGAACCCACACACAAAGCGGGTCACACCCTGGACTTGATTTTCTTCAACAAAGGGATTACAAACACGTACAACTTAAAGAACAAAAAGGTCCCTTGGTCAGACCACTCTCTTATTTCCACCTCTTTCGCACTGGAAGAAACCAACACTCCTAACATCCCCTCACCTTCATTCCATTACAAAAAGCGATGTTCTCCAGAAGACCTCAACACCCAATTAGTCTCCCAGCTCCCCCTATTAGACTTATCCGACCCTAACACTGCCATTCGTTCATGGAACAACATAACAGAAAATATAGCCAACAAGCTCTGTCCTTCAATTACAAAAAAATCTCACACCAATGCAGCCAACAGACAACCTTGGTTCACCAACGAACTCAGAAAACTTAAACAAACTTTAAGAAAAAAAGAAGCGACCTGGCGTAAAACCCCTTGCGACACCACCATCTCATCATACAAATCCACACTTTACCAGTACAAATCCCTCACCTCAAAATCAAAAAAAGATTTTTACGCATCCAAGATTCACAACCTGGTCTTTGACGCTAAAGCCCTCTTCGCCTATGTCTCCAGCCTCACTCAAACCATACCGCGAGAAATCCCCGGCAATATGGCTCAGTCCAAAGCCGAAGAACTCGCTCAGTTTTTCCAAAATAAAATTTCCAATCTCCTAACACAACTGCCTCCCGACACAGCAGCCCTCCAGACATATCAACAACCTGCACACAAAAATGCCAGCTTAAACACCTTTGAACCTGTAGCCTCCACTGAGATACAAGCCATCCTGAGAAAAATGAAACCTTCATCTCATCCTGCAGACCACATCCCCTCCAAATTACTTCTATCTATTCCAGACACAATAGCTACATCTTTGACAAATATCATCAACTGCTCTCTAGCCCAAGGAATCTGCCCTGATGACCTCAAAATGGCCTCAATCTCACCGCTCTTAAAGAAACCTAACCTTGACCCGAAGGAACCCAACAACTTCCGCCCCATAGCTAACCTCCCATTCATCGCCAAGATCATGGAAAAACTAGTGAACTCTCAACTCTCAGATTTCATCGAAGACAACAATCTTCTCTTCACCCCACAACACGGCTTCAGAAAAAATCGAGGCACAGAATCCCTCCTCTCCTCGTTGACAGATTATATCTTAATGGGCCTTGACAAAGGAAACTCATTCCTATTGATCTTGTTAGACCTCTCAGCAGCGTTCGACACGGTCAACCACGCCATCCTCCTAAACCAACTCTCGTCTATAGGAATCAGCGGCACCGTCCTATCCTGGTTCAAAACCTTTCTCAATAACAGAGGTTACAAAGTTAAAATCGAAAACAAGGAATCCTCTAGATTTGACTCTGTCATAGGAGTCCCTCAAGGTTCTTCATTATCTCCGACCCTATTTAACATCTATCTTCTTCCTCTCTGCCAACTTCTCACCAACCTCAATCTAAAGTACTTCCTTTATGCAGACGATATCCAAATCATCATCCCCATCAAAGATACATATTCTGAAACTCTTGACTACTGGGAATCATGCCACCTGAAAATCAAACAACTACTAAACAACCTACACCTCATCTTAAACTCTTCTAAGACAGAAATCCTTCTCATTTCTCCGGAAACCAACATCTCCACTACTCTTCCCACCAACCTACCTACCACACAAGTTCGAGACTTAGGAGTGATAATAGACAACCGGCTAAACTTCAAGGCCCATATCAACAAAACAACCAAAGACTGCTTCTATAAACTCCAGGTTCTGAAGAGGATAAGACCTCTTTTCCATGCCCAAGACTTCAGAACGATCATCCAAGCAGTCATTTTTGCAAAATTAGACTACTGCAATTCCCTATTGCTAGGTCTGCCCTCTTCCTACTCCAAACCACTACAGATGGTTCAAAATTCAGCAGCTCGATTACTAACAGGCGCAAGAAAGAGAGACCACATATCCCCCATTCTGAAAGAGTTACATTGGCTACCCGTCCACTTCCGTATCATGTACAAAGCCATTTGTGTCATCTTCAAAACTATTCATCAACGCATCTCCCTCGATCTACAAATCCCCCTCCAAGTATACAACTCGACAAGACCTACCAGAAATGTCTACCGAGGCGCCCTCAAAGTTCCTCCTGCGAAAATGACCAAACACATCACTCTAAGAGATCGTGCCACCTCCACTGCTGGCCCTTCTCTGTGGAATTCCATTCCCACAGATCTCAGACTGGAACCTTGCCTCTTAACTTTCAGGAAAGGACTTAAGACTTGGTTATTCAAGCAAGCTTTCCCAGACACAATCTAATATCACGTCATAGATACAAACCAAGGACTTCAAATATTCAGCCATTAATCATGCCATTTTTACATAGCATTTAATTTATTTGTATACCGTTCAACCGTTTATTCTTTCCTATCTCTTCCTTCTTATCCAAGTTCTGCTACCCTTGTTATTTGTAACTGCTCCTTCGATCACCACAGTTCTAGTTGATGTATTTAATGCACTCCCGTTTCATGTAAACCAGCAAGATATGTGCTCATGATTGCCGGTATATAAAAACCTTAAATAAATAAATAAATAAAAACATGAGCCGTAGCCTTCCCAACCCTGGCACCAATCAAAGGTGACCAGTGCCGATGCTTCCTCTGCTTCCCTTAGCTCGGCCCGGTTTTTCTCTGACAACAAATTTGATGTCCTCGACCTGGAAGAAACTAACAGGGATTGGTCTCCAGCACCCCTAACTGCCGGTGGCATTGACGAAACAGATGGCCCCGCCGTTGTCGATGGTGCAGTATCCATCGGTGTGGCTCCAAGGTCCATTGGTGCAGGTAGTGCCAATGCCGATGGATTGAACTTCCTTGTCCTAAAGAGTTTCTCCATCTTATCGAGTTGAGCATGACACCCCTTAAGGGTCATCTGGGCGCACATGCGGCCACACTGGACATCATGTGATGGCCCCATGCAGAGGAGACACACCTCATGAAGGTCCACGATGGACATGGTACTCAGACACTGGTTACATCGAGAGAAACCAGACAAGGCTATGTTGAATGAAAAGGGAAAATAAACAAGAGCGGTGACGGTGGACCATTGAAGACGGTGAGCACAAAGGCACTGCTGCTACGAGGGAGACGGAAGCGAAAATATACTGACAGAGAATGCCAAAAAACCTAAGGAGTCTAAAGGGATTAACCAAGAGGGACCTGGCATCACTGAAAATGTAAAAAAAACCCCCCAAAAATCGAAACGAACCGATGAAAGTTTTCCAAGGCAATTTTCTAAGAAAAAGCCAAAAGCTCACTTAACCCCAAGGTGAAAGCTCCGCAGAAAAATAGAGACTGTAGAGCAGTGGTTCTCAACCCTGTCCTGGGGACCCCCCCAGCCAGTCGGGTTTTCAGGATATCCACAATGAATATGCATGAGAGAAAATTTGCATACACTGCCTCCATAACATGCAAATTTTCTCTCATGCATATTCATTGTGGATATCCTGAAAACCCGACTGGCTGGGGGAGTCCCCAGGACAGGGTTGAGAACCACTGCTGTAGAGGGACCCTGCAAATACCAGGAAAAGTGATTGGGACAGATTTATTAGTCATACAGAGGGGTCCATATTCAGTAGGCCAATTAGTAGACAAGCTATCCAGATAACTTATCCCATATATTCAGCAGGAGAAATGTCCTGCTGAATATACCAGCCTAAAATCATCTGGCTACATATAGCCGGATAACTAAAAAACCTGTTCGTCTATGTTTGAATATAGCCAGGTAGGTTTTTTAATTATCTGGCTTTGTATGGCTGGATAATGTGCTACTTATCTTTCAGAAAAAGACTTAAAACCTGGCTCTTTCAACAAGCCTTCCCTGAATCACCAGACAATCACTAGTTGGCCTTCATTCCACCCAGTCTGGCACTCCGTTTCTCAAAGAAAATAAATGGACTCTGAGACATTCAGGTTAAAGCACCGTCCTTAAGTTTTTAACTTGTACACTCTATGGTAAAATCTCTTTTACCGGCCTATCTTCTTTCCAGCTTGTTGCAAGCTTCCAAGTTCTCTCCCCCTGTTGATTGTAACTTTGACTTATTCCTACTTGTTGTTATCTTTCGTTTACTTGAATTTGTTACTCTAGTTTTTCCCTTTGTTAAACTGTAAACCGATCCGATATGGTAATTTACTATGAAGGTCGGTATAAAAAACTGTTAAATAAAATAAATAAATAAATAAACTTAACTACATATCTTGAAAAGATATCCAGCTATGCAGCGCTATCATCACCAACTAAACGAAAAGATAAGCTGCCCAATTCCCTCCCCCCCAAAGCACACTACAAGCCAGGCTGTGTAACCTAAGAGCAGGCTGGGCCCAAGTCCTGATTTTACGTTAAAAACGAGATCAGCCTGCCTCCCCCCCTTTCCACCCACAAGGAAGAAGTGTCGCACCTGCACCCCCATCCCTTCTCATCTCAGCCAGGAGTAAGGGTCCCTCTGCCCCATTCCTGGCGCCTCCAGCGCTGCTCTGCAGTAGCTGACCTGGCCAGATATAGTGAATATTTAGCTAGGGTAACTGGATATCTCGGGCCCTCCCCAGAACGCCCCATTTTCATATGGCAAAATTATAGCCAGATAAGTAGTTACCGGCTATAATTTAACAATATGCAAGGCTGAATATGCTGCATTAGCCATTTAGATGGATAACTTGTGAGTTATCCGTCTCAATGACTTTGAATATTGACCTCAGTATTTCTGCATGGTTGTGCATTTTTTTTTATTATATACATATTGTATATTTCTTTTCTTTGCAAAAGTATGTTTGAAGAATACTTGAAAATGACAAGTGATTTGTTTCTTTTTAATAAAGTATGTCTGAGAGACTAGAAAATTACGTTTTATATATTGCTTTGTTTCATTGTAGTTTAACATGTTGCCATAATAATAATAAAAAGAAAAAGTTAATTGACTTTTGCTCATTTCCTATTTCTCACTGCAACGCTAAAGAGAAAAAGATGTGACAAGAACCCTCCAGTCTGTGAGGCGCAGTCTTTCCCAAATAACTTTGTACCGAAGGGGTTAAACATATACTGCTAGGACTTCCTTGGCCTTGAGGAGCTCTGGATTTCTCTCACATTTAAAGCCTCTTACTGAGATTTTTTTTATTCATACCCTTCACTGTCCGTTTTAAACTTATTATTTATTCATTTTTTAATTTTGATGAATAAGATAAAATTAATTAAAACTTATTCTGATATTTAGTGATTACAACTGTTTTATTCATACTTTTTTACATTATGTATGTAATTTTGTTCACTGCCTAGGCCTAACAGTGTTAGGCGGTTTATAAATGTAAATAAATGTAAAATGTAAATCTTTGAATGCTAAGGGCAGGAGCTGTGGGACTTCATGATACGTCAGCACCAGGAGAGGACAGAGGGGGGGGGGACTCCAACGCCACACCCTGCTGTCCTTCTGGCAACGCACAAAAAAGGGAAAACAATGTGAATATATAAAAGCCATGAGTTTAATCATAGAATTATTGTATTGTTTTTTGGTGATTTTAAAGTTACTATGTTTTACATTTCAGTGTGAATTTTTTATATATATGAATGAACCGCATCAGCAAGCCAGGAAGCGTACGTATCTCCTGTGGCTATGAAGATTGCTCGGTCTTTTCAATCATTTGCGGTCCATTCTTAAGATGAAGCTTCTCAAATTTGCAGTGATATAAACCATGTCAAATTACATAGGCTCGCTGTGCAGACACGCGTTTAAAAACGCGAGTGACAGATATTCAATTCAAGACACGGTGAAATTCTAAGATCTCAGCAGGAATTCAATGGGCTCAACAACGGCCGAAGTTTCGCTAGCAAGCTTCTTCAGGAGCCAAACTTCTCAAAATTCAAATGCGTCAGAGGACAAACAATGCCTATAATAAATCCGACTCTCACAAGAAACAGGGACAATAAGTCTCCAGAGCCTGTGAACAAAGTCTTCTAATACATTTTCCAGGTACTGTCAAATGTTGACTTGGGACCAAAAGCTCTCCCACTTGTTTTCAAAACGAACAGAGACCCAGGACAAACGTGACACCACACTGACAGATGGTAATTTAAATAGACAATTTAGGAACCATTTCTGTATCCCGCTTGCCAGTTATTAGCTGCTTGTTCCCCATCACTAAACTCACAGATGAGATCCATGACTTCCCGGGTCAGCAGGCGGACAAGCTGCTCCTCTAGCATTTCCTGGGACTCCGGGTTTTCATCTGTGGTATCCTCATCACTGTAATAAAGCAATGGAAATGTAGCATAAATACCTCAGCTGAGACAATGCAGAGGGGATAAACACACAGGAGTGTGAACCCGTCACGTGTGCCCCAGGATCGCACCCTGACAGCCAGACACGTTTCTTACCTCAGCATACCTCTCTGGTTGATGATCTGCCACTTCTGAGACAGCCTCTGAAAAACACATCATTCATGCATAAAACAAGAACTCAGAGAACTAGCAATGCAGCCAATATAACAAATACCTCAAACCTGCCACAGTGAAGGATTTAAAAAAAATAAAAGTAAAGTTGCTTACCTGTAACAGGTGCTCTCTTACTGATAAGCCAGACAAGTGGGATGACAGCATCAGATGGCAGAACGAGAAGCCTTTCCCAACACATGCAGAAGCTCCTGTGCCCCTCAGGGGAGGAGGAAGTAACTGCAGGGATGATTTGTCCTGCTGTCTATGGAGAACACCTGTTACAGGCAAGCAACATTGCTTTCTCCATGGACACGCAGGAACAAATTCAGCCACTCAAGTTGGCATTCCCAAGCGGAGGGTTGTGGGAATGGATTTCTGGTTTTCTTTTATATGAGGAATATGTAACCTAGTTGAATAATGGACGGTGGGAGAGTTGAAGGGATTTATTTAATATTGCTTGGCCTAAGGCACTCTCTCTTTACAAAAGCGTGAGCAGAAACCTGGGTAGCTGCTTTGCAGATGTCTTGACTGGAAGCACTATTGAAGCTGTAGTGGTTCAATCTGATGACCTTTGACTTTATTGGAAAGATCGAAGCCTGCATCTTTCTAGCAATAGGTGATATAGTCAGGTAGCCAGGACGAACATGTTTTGTTTCCCAACTTGAAATCCTTGTCTGTTCAGATCATGAGATAAACAATTGATAAGACTTCTGTAAAAGGCTTCAGTCTTTAAGCAAAACAGAAGCGCTCTTCTACAGTCTTAGGGGTGAAATGCTTGAAATCTGGAAAAAAATGAAAGGGGGACCATAGACGGATACTTTTGAGAAACTTAGGATGAGTTCTCAATATCACTCTGTTCTTATAATTTTATGTACAGAGAGAACTTTCCAAGTCAGAAACTTGATATTAGATGCCCCGAGTTCAGTTTTGAAAGAACTAGGATTATGTCCCATTGTGTTGATGGATCCTTTCGAGGAAGGTGAAGATGAAAGAGACCAAATGTTGATGCCAGTGGAAGGCAAGGCTACAGAGTGTGCTGCAATAGCACTTAGAGGCACTCTGACTGAGTTGTTTTATAATCCCAACTTAGAGAGTTGAAGAAGGTATTGTAAGCATGGAAGTTTTGGTTTTGAGATTTACACCAAATAAAGAATCTTTTCAATTAAAAATGGTAGGAACATCTTTGTAGACTGTTTTCTTGCGGCCAGTATTTATTTATTTGGTCAGTTTTATATACAGATGTTTGGTTTTTTGAACCTTCACAACGGTTTACAGTTATACAAAGACTAAAAACAGATCAAATACATGACAAACTACATAATTTAAATGAGATTCAGTTATAAACTATGATTAATACAATTAGATACTTAAAATAATAAACACTAATATCTAAATCCATCATAAATGAAATCAATTAAAACATTTGAAAATAAGTGAAATCAAAAATAAAATAAGAATCACTGGCTTGAATCTGCTCCATGTGCTTGGTTAAAGAGCCATGTTTTAGCGCCTTCTTAAACCGCTTCAGATCCTTGTGTCGTCTCAATTCAAGAGACATGGTATTCCATAGTTTAGGACCCGCTAACGAGACAGCTCTTTCCCTGACAGATGTAAGTTTGGCACTTGCTACAGAGGGAACAACAAGGAATCCTTTATTGGTGGAACGTAAATTACGTTGTGGGGTGTGAATACGTAACATTGTGTTAAGCCAGTCAATATGTTCAGCATTAATAGCTTTATGAATTAGACAAAGCGTTTTGCATTTGATTCTTGCCTCTACCGGAAGCCAATGTAATGCAATAAGTACAGGAGTGATATGTTCTTTTTTCTTCACTCCAGCCAAAACTCTTGCTGCTGAGTTCTGCAAAATTTGAAGCGGGCTTAGTGATGTTTGCGGAAGGCCTAAATATAGGGAATTACAGTAATCGATGATGGTAAATAAGGCTTGAAGCACTGTTCTAAATTCTGCTTGATTAAGGAGTGGTTTTAGCCGTCTAAGTACCAGTAATTTATAATATCCTTCCTGAATTTTTACTGAGATATGTTGATGAATACTGAGTTCGTGATTAAGCCAAACGCCTAGATCGCGTACTTTTTTCCCCAACACAAATACAGATTTTTCCATGGTTATGCTTTTTTCTTGGTCGGCAGGTAATTGCTTACGTTCAAATAGCATTATTTCTGTTTTTGCAACATTCAAACAGAGCTTCATTTGATTTAACGCTTGTTTTATTATGTTTAAATACATAATGGTAATTTTAAAGTTTTTTTCAACTTTATCAGATTTATTTATTTAGGCATTTTTTATATATCGAACATATCATATACACCTCACGTCGGTTTACATAAAAGTTGGACAAGTCATTAATACTTTGTCCCAAAAACTTATAATAAAATACATACTTAACTATAAATAATTACAAAATAATAAAATACAATTTAAAATTTATAAAACCATACATGATGGTACTATCATAAAAACTAAAAAAGTAAAACATATTAAGTATTTTTAACTAGCGCTAAGAATTCCTAGGGGGAGCCCCTGAAGGTGTTAATCTATCTTAATGAAAACCTGCTCAAACAACCATGTTTTAACCTGTTTCTTAAATGTCTGTATGCTAGCTTCTAATTGTATATTGGGTGGGAGAGAATTCCAGAGTTTTGGCCCAGCCAACGAAAGTGCCCTTTCGCTGACTGCATTTAGGTGTGCTAGTTTTGGTGATGGAACTGTGAGTAATGCCTTGCCTGAAGATCTCAGATGATGAGCGGGGGTGTGAATATGGAGAGATGCATTCAACCATTCTGTGTTGTCACCATAAATGGAGAGTCAGACATTTATACTGGATTCTTGCCTGTATAGGGAGCCAATGTAACTCCTTCAAAATCAGATATTGGAATAATTAGCTGAATATCATCAGCATAAATATAATAATTAAGTTGCAGACCAGATAGTAATTGACGAATCGGTAACAAATAGATATTGAACAATGTGGCCGAAAGGGATGATCCCTGTGGGACTCCTGTTTCTAATGGAAATATTTCAGACACTGTGTTATTAATGGCCACCTGGTAGGTACGATGTTTAAGATAAGAAGAAAACCATGCCAAAGTTTTATCTTGGAGCCCTATTTCAGAGAGTCTGTTTAAAAGTATACTATGATTCACGGTATCAAATGCCGCTTTCAAATCAAGCATGACTAAAAGATTGCGCTGGCCATTATCGAACCCTTTTTAACACTGTGTCAGTAAATGAGAGCAAAAGAGTCTCAGTACTGCAGTGCTTTCGAAATCCAAATTGTGTTAGATATTATTGTCAAGGTGCTCCATAAATTGTTTTAGCACCACTTTCTCTGTTAGTTTAGCAACACAGGAAAGATTAGAGATTGGACGATAATTATTCAATATTGAGGGATCAGGGTTCTTTTTTTTAAGTACTGGTTTAATTATGGCGCGTTTTAGCTGGTCTGGAACAAGAAACTTCACACAACAATTTATTTCAGCTAGGAACGCTGCAATTAATGGTGAAATTTGTTTAAGTACTGAAATTAGAATCACATCAGAAGGATGTTTCGCAGGGTTTAGTTTTTTTAGTAGCATTTCTACGTCCTCAGCTGATATGTCAACAAAATCTGACCATGCACAATATTTTGGAATTAGCTTAATTTCCTGGGTAGGAATTTTGTCAAGTTCGTTTTTTAACTTGGTAATTTTATCATTGAAAAAAAGGGCCGATTTTTGGCTTAGTTCAGGATCAGATTTGTTGGTTGTTGATGAGGGATCATTAGTAAGCAGTTTTACTATTTCAAAAAGAACTTTCGGGTTTTGAACAAAACTGGAATTTTTCTTTGCTGTAATAGTCTTTTTTAGTTTTATTAATCAATCTTTTATAAAAAGCCAAATGTTTTCTATAAGTTTTCTATAAGAGGTAAGTGTCTCTAAAGTTCTTTGCTTTCTCCAGATTCTCTCTTTATTCCGAAGTGAGGATCTCTTTATTAAACCATGGGTTTGACTTTCTAATCTTTTTTGACAAGAGTTTAGTTTTTTCAGGGTTAATTTTATTGGCAATTTCAGCAGTAATGTTTATCATTGCATCTGAGCAGTCTACTGTGTTGATATTGTTTAATTTACTTTTAACTGCTTCTTCAAGTTTCTCTATATTAAAGGGAGGAGGGAAAGTAAATGGTTTTTGTTCTCTTAATACAATTCCATGTGGAGCTAGAAGTGCAATTTTAGTCTCTATTAAATAAATGATCAGACCATGGAACCTGCTGAAATTTTAAATTCGATGAATATCAAGTCCAGCATTTGCCCTGCCTTATGGGTCGCATGATTGGTTAAAAGACAAAAACCAAGTGCATTCATGGCATCATTTAAAATTTGACAAGTGGATGATAGAGGTATAACATCCATGTGTAAATTAAAATCCAGTAATGCTACTTTTACCTCTAAGGAAAAAGGTGTGACTTAATATGCACTCAACATCCATGCTGTCGGAACTGGAGTGTGAAGGTTGGGATGAAGAAGTGACCAGTTGATTTTTGTTAGATGATGTACAAAAGATTGGTTGAGTTATGAATAGTCTCTGAAACCAAGGAAATCATACTTGCCATGGCAGGGGCTGCTGAAGGCAATCTGCTGCCTGAGGCGAGGGATGAGAGGGTGCTCCCCTCCCCCTCACTCATATACTGTCACATACACACACACAACCTCACTCACAGACACACTCTCAGGCCCTCTCTCTCCTCCCAACCCCTCCACACAAGTTCTTACTCCACTGGATTCTCTCATATACACACACACCCCCATCCCAAGTGAGCTCCCATTCATTCTTACCCCACTCCCCCCACCCTCCCGGCATGCACACATTCATTCTCACCCCCCCCCCCCACCGCTCAAGGCAGGCACCAATTCATTTTCATACACACACACCCATCCAGGCACCCACTCTCACATAGACAACCCCAGGGAAGGTACCCATTCATTCACCCATCCACACCCAGGCTCTCACCCCCCCCCCAACACACAGGCCCAAGACCCTCAGTGGAAACCCAGGGCAGTAGGATTCACCTTTTTCCTGATGTCACCACCTGCTGCCACGAGACCCACGGCAGCAGGGGATGACATTGGGAGAAACGGGATTTGTCATCTCCTGCTGCCGCTGGGCCAGTCTCACGGCAGCAGATGAGTCACGTTTCTCCTGACATCATCTCCTACTGCCATGGGTCTCGCAACAGAAGATGACTTCAGGGAAAAAATGCGACTCCTGCTGCCCAGGGTTGCCACTGAGTGGATTGGGCAGGGGTTTGGTTTATCCCTGCCCAATCCGAAGTCTGACTTTGGAGGCAGGGTGAGGCAGTGGCTGCGGTAGACGTATTTTGTGGGGCACTTTTTGCCACTCCAAAATTCTGCCGCCTCACCGTGCCTCATGACAGAACTGTCCCTGTGCCATGGCCAGAAAGGATCTATTAGGATCATTTTAACCTTGTCCCTTTATAACTTGAAAATCATTTTGGCAATCGGTGGAATTGTTGCAAAGGCATCTGATAACATGGCATTTTGGGCAGGTCTCTTGGAGTATTATGGAAGAAGTTTGCGACTGAATGGAGCAGCAAATATCTACTTGAGGATCTCCCCATTTTGGAAAAGGTATTGAAGAGTCTCGGGGTGAAGAAACTATTCTTGAGATTGAAGGTGACAGCTCAAAGAATCCCCTATACTGTTGGGCTTGGCCTGGGAAATGTATGATATGAAGGTGAATGTTCTCTGTATTTTGATTGCTTCATGGCACAATCTTAGAGATCCTGTTCCTCCCTGTTTGTTTACATAAAACATTGCTAGAATGTTGGCAGTTTGGATTTGAATCACTTTTCCTTTTATGAATGACTTGAAAACTAGGAAGGCTTTGAAAATGGTCTTCAACTCCAAAATGTTCATGTGGCATTTCTGTTCTTGTTTTGATCAATTCCCTTAAGAACAGATTGTGTTGAGGAGTGCTCTGTGATTGAAAGCATCCATAGCCAAGATTTCCTGAAACTGCAGAGGTTGGAAGAAGTGCCCAACTGAAAACTGGATAGTTGAGTTCACCATTCCAGGTACTGGAGAAGAGGAATGGAAAGAAATATCTTATAAGCCAGACAATGGCAGTGATGGTGTTTTAGATACCAGTGTGCTGTTCTCCTATGCAGACATGTAAAAGATGGCATATGGATTGTAGCTGCCATACATTTTCTGGCTGATATTGATCTCTGGTTGTAATGCAAACAAATAAAAGTATTAGTTTACTCATTCTTTGAAGAGGAAAGCTTACCTCTGAGGATAGTAGGATGTCAGTCCTCACATAGGATGGAGCCTGGCATGGAAAGGTTTTGTCAGTGTCTCACTGAGCCTGCCCATGCATGTTATCATGATCACGTGTTCATACAAGGTCCCTTTAGACTTATTTTAACATTAAAAAACAGAGAAACAAACTCCAAGGGGAGATGGGAATTATTAGAAAGGGAATGGTGAATAAAACGGAAAATGTCATAATGCTGCTGTATCGCTCCATGGTGAGACCGCACCTTGAATACTGTGTACAATTCTGGTCGCCGCATCTCAAAAAAGATATAATTGCGATGGAGAAGGTACAGAGAAGGGCTACCAAAATGATAAGGGGAATGGAACAGCTCCCCTATGAGGAAAGACTAAAGAGGTTAGGACTTTTCAGCTTGGAGAAGAGATGGCTGAGGGGGGGGATATGATAGAGGTGTTTAAAATCATGAGAGGTCTAGAATGGTTAAATGTGAATCGGTTTTTTACTCTTTCGGATAATAGAAAGATTAGGGGGCACTCCATGAAGTTAGCATGTGACACATTTAAAACTAAATCGGAGAAAGTTCTTTTTCACTTAACGCACAATTAAACTCTGGAATTTATTGCCAGAAAATGTGGTTAGTGCAGTTAGTATAGCTGTGTTTAAAAAAGGATTGGATAAGTTCTTGGAGGAGAAGTCCATTACCTGCTATTAATTAAGTTGACTTAGATAATAACCACTGCTATTACTAGCAACGGTAACATGGAATAGACTTAATTTTTGGGTACTTGCCAGGTTCTTATGGCCTGCATTGGCCACTGTTGGAAACAGGATGCTGGGCTTGATAGACCCTTGGTCTGACCCAGTACGGCATGTTCTTATGACTCTCCCTCTCTGATACAGTCCTTAGAGGACTCAACAGTGATCGATCTATTGATTTTGCTTGACATCTCTGCCGCGTTTGACACCATCAACCATAAAATACTGTTAAATAGATTAAGAGAAATTGGTTTATGTGACATCACCATCACCTGGTTCAATTCATACTTATCAGGCAGGTCTTACAAGGTAAGACTAAATTCAACAGAATCTAAACAGATACCCCTTCCACATGGCGTTCCACAAGGCTCATCCTTATCAGCTACACTCCAACATATACATGCTGCCCCTCTGTAAACTTCTGACTGGATTAGGCTTATCACGTTTCATTGTAAGAAACAAGAACCCCCCACTTATTTCATTTCTGTTCCCTGTAAACCGATATGACATCACTGATCTAATGTTGGTATATAAAAATGAATAAATAAATAAAATAAATTTTCTTATTACGTCTATGCAGATGACATCCAAATTCTGCTCCCCCTAAAAGATACTCTCGAGAATACTCTAAACTTTTGGGATATTTATCTATCAGCAATAAAGCAGCTACTATCACAAATGTCTCCTTCACTTAATCATAATAAAACTGAAATATTATATATATGTAAAACTCACATCAGTCCTTAGCCCTGACTTCAAAGCATGCCAAATAAAGAATCAAATAGTATTTACAGTAAAAGATCTAGGAAACTTCCTAGAATCAAATAGTATTTACAGTAAAATAGTATTTACAGTAAAAGATCTAGGAAACTTCCTAGCGAGCTAAACGTCAAAAAATACATTAATAGCTTGATAAAAGAAGGATACTACAAACTTCAGGTCTTAAAAACACTCAAACCACTTCTATACTCTCAAGACTACCGAACTGTACTTCAAGAACTACTTTTCCCAAAACTAGATTATTGCAACGCTGTTCTTTTGGGTCTTCCGGCAGCCACTCTAAGACCAATGCAGCTGTTACAGAATGCATAAGAACATAAGAAATTGCCATGCTGGGTCAGACCAAGGGTCCATCAAGCCCAGCATCCTGTTTCCAACAGAGACCAAACCAGGCCACAAGAACCTGGCAATTACCCAAACACCAAGAAGATCCCATGCTACTAATGCCAGTAATAAGTCAACTTGATTAATAGCAGTTAATGGACTTCTCCTCCAAGAACTTATCCAAACCTTTTTTAAGCCATCTACACTAATTGCACTAACCACATCCTCTGACAAATTCCAGAGCTTTATTGTGCGCTGAGTGAAAATGAATTTTCTCCGATTAGTCTTAAATGTGCTACTTGCTATCTTCATGGAATGCCCCCTAGTCCATCTATTATTCGAAAGTGTAAATAACAGATTCACATCTACTCGTTCAAGACCTCTCATGACCTTAAAGACCTCTATCATATCCCCCCTCAGCCATCTCTTCTCCAAGCAGCAGCAAGAGCACTTACAAACAATAGTAGATTGGATCATATTACACCAATTCTTAAAGAGCTACACTGGTTACTGATTTCATATAGAATTCAATACAAAGCTTTAACTCTATTTCATAAAACACTTTATAATGATAAGATAGACTGGTTGAATGCTGCATTGCATTTTTCATATTCCTCAAAGGAAATTACACTCCACAAATACTGGGTTTCTCCCAATCCCTTCTCCGAAATTGGTGCACCTGAATACAGTAAGGGAGTGTGCATTATCATTGGCAGGTCCTGCCCCATGGAACACCTTACCAACAGAGTTAAGGATGGAACCTACGATTCAAACTTTCAAGAAAAATCTAAAGACATGGCTCTTTCAGAAAGCCTTGCGGAGACTGAGAACTAAGGATTACCTTTTCAGCTGGTTCGGAATCCCGGGGTAAGACGCCGGTCAGTGCCCTGATGGAAGTACCATCCTCCCACCAGTTGTCTGTGATTGGACGCCGAGCCGGAAGGGGTCCTATAAGAGCGGGCCATTAGCGGCGCGCAGCCGATGCCGGCGTGCCGCCAAAGCCGCACGTGCCTAAGGGGCGCGCGCTAGTCAGGCTTTGCCTGGCTTTATCTGGACTCGTCTGGATTACATGCCAAATTAGAAGATTTCCGGAATTGTATCTCAGTCTCCACTTGGGGGACAAGTCCTTAGACGAACAACTCAGCTAAGTACTTTTTCTTCTTTCAATATAAATGTTAAATTGATAGCATGCCTCACTCGGCCCGAAAACGTAGGGCAAAGGAGAGGCTTGCTATTGAATCCGACTTAGCGAGTCCGGTGTTGGGCCCCATGGATGCCCACGTCAGAAGGGGTGCCTCAAAACCGGGTGACAACTCACTTGAGGGCTTGCAGGAAGGCACAGCAAGCCCTCGTGAACTGGAGATCTCGTTATCCCCGGACTATAGAGCCCCCCCTGTGAACCCAGCAAATTTAAGAACTGGTCCAAATAAAGACTCATCCCCGCCTCTTGGAAAAAGTGGCGATTTGGAAGGTGATTCAGGAACAGCTTTGGACCCAAAAGCTGTACAAACTAGAGTTTCTAGTGACACAGGGGGGAAAGTCGATGATGGACTGTTATCGTCCCAAGGACTTGGTATAGATAATGAAAATATTGAATTAGTACCAATTGTGTGACCGCCTAACTTTTCCCTGGAAATTATTTGGGAAACTTTGGTAACTTTAAATAAGAACGTATCATTGCAGTTATCACCAATAGTTAAAACTATAGAAAAATTAGAGTTGAAAGTAAATAAGATAACTATTGATGATAAATTAAGGGATCAATCTATTGAAAACAACTCTGAGGAATTAAAAAAGTTGAGAAATTTAAATGAATCAGTTATGAAAGAAAATCAATATCTTATTAGAAAGATGGAAAATATTGAAAATCAAATGAGAAGTAAAAATCTGAGATTAATAAATTTTCCTAAGATACCAAATTTTTCTGCTAAGGAAATGTGGAATAGGTTTGCATTAGAATTTCTCAAAATTCCTCAACAAGCACTTCCCCCTTTAACTCAAATATATTATATTCCTTCTTGGAAAGTTTCTTCAGATAAAGATCAAGTTTATCAATCAATTACGCCACTAAATGTAACAGATATATTAGAATCCACTAGTTTAGAAATGCGCAACCATCTACATTGTTAATCTCCTTCTTACTAACAACTGATAAAGAATGGGTACAGAAATTATTCTTTAGAAATATAAAAGAAAAATTTTGTCAAATGGAGGTAAGAATGTTCCCAGATGTTACTAAAGAGACTCAAAAAAAGGAGAAAAGAGTTTATTAGTTTAAGATCAGCAGTGTTAGCAATGGGAGCCCTATATAAATTAAAGTATCCATGCAAGTGCTGCATTGAATATCAAAAGATTAAATATTGTTTTTTCCAACCTTCACAATTGAAAACTTTCATTTCGGAGAAAACTAACCAAGCTAGGGGAGATACTAACCCTCAGTAAGACATCTGCTCTATGATTTACAGTAGTAAGGCTAACCTCCTTTGTTCGTCTTAATATTTCTAAGTTTTTTCTATTATAATTATGCCTTCTTTATTTCCTATTCTTGATCCCCCAATTGTTGTGGACTTAGGAATATATGGAGCAAGAAATTATTATAATGTGTATTGTTAATTTATGTTTTCCTTTTTCCTTTTTGATTTCTTATTAGACTCCATACATCTGTAACAAGTTTTAATTTGCTTGTTGTTTGTAAAAATGTTTGAGAAATAAATAATAAAAAAAAAAAAAAAGCCTTTGCATGAATTCCATGATGGTTGACAATTACTGAGAAGTAGTATATTGTTTACTTATAGAAAGACTATGAATGTATTCTAATGATACTTTATGATAATGTTGATAATGGCAAGCGATTTTACTTTTATATTAATATCAGTTAATTTTGATTTTAAGTTTTATTGTAAGAAATAATGTGAAGACGCTGTTGTTAGTAGCACCATTTATTTTCTGTAAACCAATGTGATATTTCAGATCGAATGTCGGTATATAAAAATAAATAAAGACCACCCTTTCATGATAAAATTTGGTATAAGGTGGAGAAGTTACAAGAGCCTGAAATAACCACCACTAGAAACATGACATTCCATGTCAGGTATTTCAGGTCACAGGAGAGGAATGGCTCAGAGAGCTTTCATCAACTGGGACAGAACCATGCTAAGTTCCCAAGACCCAACGGGAGTCCTCAAATGAAGCAGGCCTGCATAAACTGGATAACTAAACACTGCACAGATTTCCTTACCTTAGTGCAATTGGTAGGTGCCAATTGCACTAAGGTGAACTTTTTATGTACAATCATTTTTATTGAATTTCAAATAAGACATAGAGGAATGTAACTGGGAGATCTGGAACACTTTACCCTCATCAGACAGAAGACACAGGCCATGAAACGGTTATACCAATGCACTAAGGTGAACTTTTATAGAGTCGGTCTTGAAACCAGATTCAGACAAATGTAATCAAGCAGGTTTTGTGTGCAGCAGGAGGAAGGACAAACCTCCTCCATTTAAATCCATAAGATTTTCTTATGAAATCCTCTCTTGAAGCTAAAAATACTCCCAAAATAATAGTGCCAGATAACTCAAAGGATTGCAAAGTCAACCTCTCAATATCCAGGTGGTGACAGGGATTTGGCTTTGGGGTGGCATAACCTGCCCTGATCCTGAGATCTGGGTTAAGTCCCCAGTCTGACTGTTCTCTGATGGACATCTCCTGGAGGAGTGGGAACCAGATCTGTCTCAACCAAAAGGGGACTATGAGAATCATGGTCCCCTCGTCGTCTTTGAGCTTCAATAGAGTTTTTGTTACTAGTGAAATTGGAGGCTATGCATACAACAGTGTCTTGCCCCAATCTTGGACAAAGGTGTCCGAAGCTAGTTTGCAGCATGCCCTCTTTTCTGAAATAGAAGAGTGAGACTTTCCTGTTTCAAGAGGACATGAACGGATCCTCCACTGGTATACCCCATTGGCAGAAAATCTGATTTGTTACCTCCCAGTTCAGGGACCATGTGGAGTTTCAAGGACTGACTCAGCCTATTAGCAAGGTCATTCTCCATGCCTGCCAAGTAAGTGAATCGGAGAACCATCCCCTGAGAGATGGTCCAGTCCCACCGATGGACAGCCTCCTGACATAGCAGTATACTTTTAAGCTTTTT
This sequence comes from Rhinatrema bivittatum, assembly GCF_901001135.1. Lineage (NCBI taxonomy): Eukaryota > Metazoa > Chordata > Amphibia > Gymnophiona > Rhinatrematidae > Rhinatrema > Rhinatrema bivittatum. The sequence goes on along the minus strand of NC_042617.1, from coordinate 5,555,637 downwards.
AGGATAAGCTGCTTTTTTGCTTTTTTAAAGTCCATATTCAGTTTTTTTGGGGGGTTTAAACTCCATATTCTATATATTTTCTATATGCTTGTTTATATTTCATCAATTGGACTACACACTTTTTGTTGTCTATCTAGATGTAACTCCTCCTCAATGCAGCAGTTTGCAAAACAAGTCCATGTCAGGGGACCTGTGCTTCATCTCATCTCTTAAATAGTGATGTATAAGATTATGAATGCGTACAATAAGGACAACATTGTGCAATACATTTTTGACAAAATATTTTGAAAAATCTTCTTTGGACTTGTTTTTCTTGAAGGAAAAGATTCCACCATTTTTTATATGATATCCAAATAGGACAAATTCTCAGGAGGCATGTTACTTCTAGCAGTCTCTGAATAGGGGTCTGGAGGCAGACCCAGATAATGTGAAAGGGTTGGTTCAAAAAAAGACTCGGTGAGATTCAGAATCCAAGTCTACAATATTAACAGGTGGAGCAGATCTCCGATGACCTGCTCTAGATGTCTGTAGTTTTCCCTGATCATCTGATGGTTTTAAGTAAGGAAGAAAGGAAAATTGGCTCTTACCTGCTAATTTTTCATCATGTAGTACCACAGATCAGTCCACTCCTGGGTTTTGCTTCCTTTCTAGCAGATGGAGACAAAGTTTCACTGACACTGCAGGCCGTCAGTACTGACCTGTACCCAAGCCAAGATGGAAATGTCTCTCAAAATACAATGTAACCATATACAATCCAGAATATACAACCATATCCTGAGCTACAATGCCACAGAAAACATCTTCAGCTTGTATACAAGCAAACATAGATTGAGCGGACGCTCCAAACCCGGGCGGGATTCTGGACTGATCTGTGGTAATACAGGAATGAAAATTAGCAGGTAAGAACCAATTTTCCTTTCCTTGTTTGTACCCAGATCAGTCCAGAATCCTGGGATGTACCAAAGCTTCCCTAAACTGGGTGGGATTGCGAAAGTCCCGCTCAAAACATGCTTTCACCAAATTTCCTAGACTCCAGCGCCTGGACATCCAGATAGTAATGTCTGGAGAATGCGTGCAATGACTTCCAAGTCGCTGCCCTACAAATCTCTTGCAGCGACACTAATTGTGACCGAGTCGATTAAGCTCTCAGACCCTGAGGCACCGACTGGCCCTGACAAATGAACGTCAAAGATATAGCCTCCTGCAACCACCTCACTATTTTAGCTTTAGAGGCCTTATATACCACTGCTTCACCTCACTCAAGAGAATGAAAAGATGATCGGAAACTCTAAAGCCATTAGAAACTTTCAGATAGTGCAACTGCGCCACTTCACGTCCAGACACTTCTTACCCCTTAACCAAAGGAACCTTCGTATCCAGATTTGCAAAGGCTGGTACCTCCATAGACTGATTCCAGTGAAAAGACAAAATAACCTTTGGAAGAAAAGAAGGCATTGTATGCAAAGAGACACCCAAGTCTGAAACCTTTAGGAAAGGATTTCTACATGAGAGGGTTTGTAGCTCCGAAATTCTACTAGCTGAATAAATTGCTACTGAAAAACAACCTTTAAAGTAAGATCCTTCAAAGTCGCCCTGCGCAGTGGCTCAAACAGCGCCCTTCACATTGCTTCAAGAACCAAGCTTAGGCTCCACGGGGGGGACATAGGTTCTGCACCGGGGGACGCAAATGCTTTGAACCTTGCAGAACCCCCCCCCCACACACACCAAATCTGAATGTGTAGCCAAAGGCATACCGTGTACCTTACTTCTAAGGCACCCCAAGCCGCCACCTGGACCCTTAAGAAGTTGAAAGACAAACCTTGCTGCACAAAAGACAAAATGTGGGCCACCGAAGCTTGAGTTGGATCCACACTGTGCTCCTTGCACCATGCTTTGAAAACCTTCTATACCCGCACATATACCAAAGAGGTGAACTTCTTTCCTGCTTGCAACAAAGTAGTACTAACGGCGCCTCCTCTCAAAAATCAAGCTGCGAGAGAGAAGCTACCCGCCTGATCTAAAAATATGGGACCATGGCGCAGCAGATTATGAAGATGAGCAAGACACAGCGGCCTGTCCACTGCGAGATTGATTAAATCCATGAACCACGGCCTATGAGGCCATTCCGGTGCCACCTGAATTACTTGCCCCGGATGAACTTCTATCCTTTGCAAGACCTTGCCCACCAGAGACCATGGCGGGAACACATACAGGAGAATTTCCTGTGGCCACAGGAGGTCTAAAGCTTTGACTCTTTGTGCCCCGTGCTCTCCTTTTTGACTGAAGAGCCGTGGAGCCTTGGCATTTTTCCACATTGCCATCAGATCCATACAAGGGACTCCCAATGGCAAGGAATTAGGAGCATGGCCTCCTCAGACAACTCCCACTCTCTGGGATCTATCTGCTGGCAATTGATGAAATCCACCTGCATATTGTCCAATCCTGCTTTGTGGGAAGCTGCCAGCACCGCCAGATGCCGCTCCACCCAGTGCACTAACTCCTGGGCCTCTTGCGCCACTGTCTGACTCTTGGTACCGCCTTGTTGGTTGAAGTAAGTCACCATCGTCACATTGTCCGACAAAACTCTCACTAGCCCACCCTGTACATGAGGAAGAAAGGCTTGCAACACTAGATGCACCACTCTCGCCTCTTGACAGACCATGATGCCTCCTCCGGAGACCAGTGCCCTTGCATCACTTGAGTCTGACATACAGCCCCCCAAACGGTGAGGCTATGTTGGACTACTATCCAACTCGGGACTTCCAAGACCACCCCGCGGCTCAAACTGTCCCGACATAGCCACCAATCCAGACTCGACCTGGCACTTTCCGTAAGAAGTAGCGGTTGATGAAAATTGTTCCGGTATCGGGTTCCACCTGGACAGCAAGATCGACTGAAGTGGCCGCATATGAGCAAACGCTCAAGGGACCAATTCCAAAGTGGAAACCATAGACCCAAGAACTTGCAGATAATACCATACTCTGGGAATTGCACTGCTCAGCAATCTGCAAATCTGTCCCTGGATCTTGCCTATCCGCTCCTCGGTAAGGAACATTCACCCGAGCATGGTGTTGAAGCATGCTCCCAGGAATTCCTGAACTTGAGGCTGAACCAGCTGGCTCTTGGGAAGATTCACAACCCAGCCCAGGGACCATAAGCACTGCAGCACCACTGCCACCATCCAATGACAAAGGTCCTCTAACCTTGCTCGAATCAACCAGCCATTCAAATACGGGTATACTATGATACCCTCCTGCAGAAGAGCTGCTGCCACTACTACCATCGCTGTTGTAAAGGTCATTGGTGCTGCTGCCAATCCAAAAGGCAGGGCACAAAACAAAGTAGTTCCTGAGAATCATGAACCTGAGAAAACTTTGATGATTCAGGTGAATTGGAATGTGAAGATATGCTTCGGTCAAATTCCAGAGAAGCCAAAAACTCCCTTTTGCATACCACAGCGATCACCGACCTCAATGTTTCCATCTGGAAATGAGAAACTTGGTGCGCCACATTCACCTTCTTTAAATTCAAGATCGGACGAAAAGCGACGTCTTTCCTTGGGACCACAGAATAAATGGAATACCTTCCTGTTCCCTGCTCCGCAACAGGTACTGGAATTATGGCTCCCAATATACGTAGACGACTGACGGTCTCTCGAACCACACATCTTTTTCCGGTCGTAAGCGCAAGAGGACCTTAGGCACAAATCCTTTAACAGGCGTGCAAATTCTAAAGCGTAACTGTGCTCTATCACACTCAGGACCCACTGATCCGACGTGAGCTTGGCCCATTCCTCGAGAAAAATTAACTGACTGCCGATTCTTGGAACGGAGGAGCGGGCTGGCCTCGCTTTATTGGGTGGACTTGGAACCAGAGACCCCCTGACCAGTACTATTTCTGATTGCTCTCCTGTCTCGAAAGGACTGATTCCAAAACTGCTGCCTCCCCGCACCTTGTCTCTGACCTCCTCCCGAAGGACGAGACTGCTGGGAATGTCTGCTCGACCGGAAATGAGCCCGTGCTGAAGAAAAACCTCTCCCGACCCTCGGCTTGTCCTCTGGCAGCTTGTGCACTTTGGTCTCTCCGAGATGCTTCACAAGCTCCTCCAAGTCCTCTCCAAAAAGAAGCTTCCCCATAAAGGGAAGCGACCCCAACTGAGACTTAGACCAAACACCCGCCGACCAGTTCCTCAACCAAAGAAGCCTCTCCTAGCGGAGACCGCGGATATCATATATTGAGAGGAAGTGCGTATGAGATCATACAAAGTATCCGCACCATAGGCCACCCCGGTTTTCAGCCTCTCAGCCTGCTTTGTGTCTTCCGTGGATAGCGTCATATCTGATTGCAATTACTGTACCCAGCGCAATCCATCCAGAGCATAAAAGTACTTTATACAGCAGTGCGAATGCCCAATGCTGACATGAAAAATCTTCTTTAGGTTTTCCTCCAACTTCCTATTGTGCATATCCTTAAGTGCCGCCAATCCTGTCACCGGAGTTGTAGTCTTCTTTGTTACCGCCGAAACCAAAGCATCCACCTTCAGCATTTGCAGCAGATCCAAGGTGTCTTCCGGCAAGGGATACAACTTCTCCATGGCTGTGCCAACCTTTAAACCTGCGTCTGGAGCTTCCCACTCCCAGAGCACCAATGTCTTCACAGATTTATGAAGGGGAATGCCTTTGCTGGCCTCCCTAAATCCTCAATAACTAGGATCCACCTCCTCATGGTCCGAAACAGCCTGGGTTTCCTTAATCCCCAGATCCTTCAGGACACATGGAATAAAGGGCCATAATTCTTCCTGGCGGAAAAGAATAATCTCCCTCCCCCGAAGGTGTTTGATCCTGCGCATCCTCAGGGTCCAAACAATCCAGAGGAGGATCCACCCCTGATGGATCATCAACCAGCGGATTCCCAACCTCCGAGCCTCCCGAGAGATCATCTGCATTCCCCGAATGCAAATGCTGGCCGAACTCTGGCTGCATCACCAGCTCGAGGTGATTAAGGCCTCTTAGCTGAAAATGACTCATGCAGGTCCGCTGGATTGTGAAGGCAATGTCCCGCCGCCTGTTTAGTTAAAAAAAAGTCTTATATAACAGGAGCACCAAATCCGGGGAAAAAACCGCTGGAACTTCTGGATCCTGCTCTAGGTCTTCCACCTTCTCCCCCAACCGAGGTTCATGGGATACCTGAGGTTCTGAGGGTCTTTGAAGTGCTGACGATAATGGTGAAGGCAGGGCCAAGTCCTTAGAGGCTCTCTCAGCCCCGGCAGCAAAGAAGGACAAAATGGCCACCATTCCCATCAAAATCGGGAAGGCAGCGTTGGGCTGCTCGATTCCTCCTATGCTTCCAGAAGCTTGCTGCCTGTCTGGGCCTTTAACTGCACTCCCCGAACTGTTCTCTTCCCTGGAGAGGCAACGGCAGCAAGAGTCGGTAAGGGAAGTCTGTGCATGTCTCACCACATGCCGTGCACTGCCCACCACACAGCATGGCCGTCACTGCCTCACCAGCCCGCCTGCAAACGCTGCAAGAATCGGCTCCTAACGCGCCTGACCTCCCTGAAGCGGCACGCCCAACCGAATCACCCAACTGGCTCAAAAAGTCGTCAAAATGCCTTTTAAAACTTTTTTTCCTTTAAATATTTATTTATTTATTTAAACATTTTTATATACCGGCATTAGTTGTGGACATCATGCCGGTTTACAGCAAAACTGGTTAAACTTGGAAATTACATTTTAACAGGGGAATCAAACTGGGAGGAGGGTAACAAGAAGTAGAAGAGAAGAGAAATAACGGTAACATTAACATGGTTCCTCAGTGTGAAGAGGAGAGAGGATAACTCGACTACTGCAACGCAATCCTGCTTGGCCTCCCCGCTAACAGTATCAAACCCCTTCAGATGGTACAGAACGCCGCCGCCAGAATCCTAACAAACACCAATAAAAAAGAACATATCTCCCCTATCCTGAGCAACCTCCACTGGCTACCCATCAAACAGAGAATCCTTTTTAAAACCCTTACCATTATTCACAAATCAATAAACAACATCGCCCCTATATCTCTCCAAACGCAACTTCGTCCACACCTATCCTCCAGACCCATCAGAAGCGCCTACAGAGGCACACTGTTCGCCCTACCAGCAACATCTTTACTAAGAAAAAGAGCACTCTCAACCGCAGGACCACACCATTGGAATGCTCTCCCCCCAGACCTACGCCTTGAACCCAGTCTGCCAGAGTTCAAAAAAAAGTTAAAAACCTGGCTCTTCAGACAAGCGTTCCAATTTACAGAATCCAACTAAGCACCTTATCCTGATTGAACCTTAAATTTATTGTTTTATATAGTTAACAATATTCAACATATATATATGCAATATTTAACTTTTTAATTATTTTAATTTAATTTAGGTCACGAAAACATTCAATGTTTAATTGTTAATTGTTATTTTTCAATGTTATTTTTCAATGTTCAATGTTCGATGTAATCAACCCCGGTCTGACCTCCCAGACTGGGGCAATCTTTTCGTTTACTGTAAACCGGACTGATTTGTATTGTATACAGGAATTCCGGTATATAAAAATTAAAAATAAATAAATAAAATAAATAACAAAAATATGGTTCCTCAATATGAGGAAGAGAGAATAGACGCAAGGAGGTCTATTTTTGGAGACGGTGTAGGCTTTTTATTCTGGGTAGGCTTGTTTGAACAACCATGTTTTCAATTTCTTTTTTAAGTTGTTCATACACGGTTCGAGGCGTAGATCAGGCGGTAGTGTGTTCCAATGAGTTGGACCTGCTATGGAAAATGCACGGTCACGTGTAGAGGCGAGATGGGCTGTTTTCAGGGAGGGCACAACTAAGGTGCCTTTATTGGTCGTTCTAGTGGGTCGATTGGACTGGGTAGTTGTGAAAGGGAAGTCTAGCCAGTTGGAGTTGTGGGTGTGAATTGCTTTATGCATTATGGTGAGGGTTTTGTAGAGAATACGAAAGGCAATGGGGAGCCAGTGTAGGTCTCTAAGGATGGGATTGATGTGATCCTATTTACGGGAGTTTGCAATGAGTCTCGCTGTAGCATGTTGTAACATTTGTAATGGTTTAATGGAAGAGTAAGGGAGCCCTAGGAGTAGAGCATTACAGTAGTCTATTTTGGATGAGATGGTGGCCTGGATAACTGTACGGAAGTCTTGGGTATGTAGAAGGGGTCTGAGTTTTTTAAGTACATTAAGTTTGAAAAAGCAGGCTTTGAGAATGGAATTTATGTAGTTCTTCATGCTTAGTTGGTGGTCAAGGAGAACTCCAAGGTCCCTCACAAATGGTTGTGTTGAGAGGAGGTGGTGTTTGGTAGTATCAGATGGCAGAGGGGAGGAGGATGAGTGAGGGGAGATGAGTAGAAGTTCAGTTTTGTTCGTATTGAGGGCGAGGTGGAGGTTAGTGAGCAGGGAGTTGATGGCTGTGAGGCATTTCTCCCAATGTTCTAGTGCGTCGGAGATGGAGTTCTGGATAGGGATGATGATCTGAACCATCATCAGTGTAAAGGTAGAACTTAAGATTGAGGTCAGAGAGGAGTTGGCAGAGGGGGGTGATGTAAATGTTGAAAAGGGTGGACGAGAGAGATGAGCCTTGGGGGACTCCCTGCTGGAGGGGCTGTGGTGTTGATGTGGAGTTCCCGATTTTAATGGAGAACTTTCTGTTTGAGAGGAAGGATTTAAACCAGGAGAGGGCCAGGTCTGAGATGCCAATGTGCTCAAGGCGTGTTAGTAGATGTTGGTGGCTAATGGTGTCAAAGGCTGATGAAATGTCGAGGAGGGAAAGGAGGTAGCTGTGGCCTTGACCCATGCCCCGGAGGAGATGGTCTGAAAGGGAGAGCAGTAGGGATTCTGTGTTGAAGTGTTTCCGGAAGCCAAATTGTGATGGGTGAAGAATCAGGTGGTCTTCTAGATAGTTCATGAGTTGGGAGTTTACAACTCTTTCCAATAGCTTGGCAATGAAGGGGAGGTTGGAGATTGGGCGGAAATTAGCAGGATCTTTAGGGTCAAGCGAGGGTTTCTTGAGGAGGGGTCTGGCCACTGCGTGCTTGAGTGCATCTGGGACAGATCCGTGTGCAATCGAGCAGTTGATGATATCTGCTATGGCTTTGACTATTGCGTCAGGTATAGCTAGTAGTGCTTTGGAGGGTATAAGGTCTTCAGGATGGGAAGAGGGTTTGAGCTTTTTGAATATGGTTTGGATTTCTATGGTGGAGGTAAAGTCAAGAGCGGGCATTGAGGGTTGGTTGTGAGAGGAGGGAACAGGCAGGGTGGGTGGGAGACTGTTCGAGGAAGGGGGGAATCTCTTTAGGAGAGTTGCAATTTTGTTGAAGAAGAAGTTGGCTAGTTCCTCGCATTTGGTGGAGGCATCATAGTCAGGTGTAGTCAGAGGGATAGGAGTAGTGAGACCTGAGACGTAGGAAAAGAGTGTTTTGGGGTTGAATCTGTAGTCATGGATTTTTTTAGCGTAGTAATCTCGTTTATGTTTTTGGGTGGAGAGTCTGTAGCTGTGGAGAGCTGTTTTGTAGGCGGCAGAGTTCTGAGGGGTTTGGTCTTTGCGCCATTGTCTCTCCTTTTGCCTAAGAGTGGTTTTTAGGGTTCTCAGTTCTGTAGTGTACCATGGGTTGGTGGGTTTTGGGAAGTTCCTTATAACTTTTTTGGAGACTGGACAGAGTTTATTGGCGATGTCTCCTGTGATGTTATTCCAGGACGCTAGAGCTGAATCCGGATCTGAGCAATTTAGGTTGGATAGTGAGGTGGCTAGTGCATTCGCTAGGTCGGCACTGGGGCAGGGTTTTTTGTATGTTATGGTCTTACTGTTGTTATTATTGTTGCTGGGGGGAGAGGCGTTGATAGAGAAGAGGCCCTCTATCAGAAAGTGGTCAGACCAAGGTATGGGGGTGGAGGATGGTTGGTTGGTGGCACAGACAGCTGAATTGACAAACATTAGATCTAAGGTGTGTCCGGCTTTGTGTGTGGGAGATGTTATGATTTGTTGGAATCCAAAAGCGTGTAGAGACTGTAGTAAGGATTCGCATGACGCAGATTGAGGAAGAGAGTCAACATGGAGATTGAAGTCTCCAAGGATGAATGTGGGGATGTCAGGTTTTATCCAATCAACAATTAATTCGATTAGGGGAGAAGGGTTAGCTTCTAAACATGTGGGAGGGGCATATATCAAACAGATTTGCAAGGTGGCTGATCTGAAGAGGCCTATTTCTAGCCTGGGTGGAGTGGCTATGGGAATGGGTTTGAGCTTTAGACATTTCTTGGCTGCTAGCAAGAGGCCTCCTCCTCTTTTTTTGGGTCTATGGATAGAGAAGAATTCGTAGGAGGAGGTGGGGAGTTGGTTAATGAGAACGGTGTCTGATTCTTTAAGCCAAGTCGCTGTAACTGCACAGATGTCAGGCTTGCAGTCGATGAGGAGGTCCCTGGACCCTGCCGAAGAAGATTGGGAAGATGACCGAGACGCAGTGGGCCGTCGACTGCCAAGTTGACCAGATCAGCGAACCATGGGCGCCGCGGCCATTCCGGAGCCACGAGAATCACCGGACCGTGATGGGACTCTATGCGCCTTAGCACTTTCCCTACCAGAGGCCACGGAGGGAACACATAAAGAAGAATGTGACGAGGCCACGGAAGGGCTAGCGCGTCCACCCCTTCTGACGCGTGCTCCCTTCTCCGACTGAAGAAGCGTACCGCCTTTGCATTTTGACGGGTCGCCATGAGGTCCAAGCGCGGAGTCCCCCAACGCCGCGCGATGAGAGCCATCGCCTCCAACGAGATCTCCCATTCTCCTGGATCTAGGTGCTGCCGGCTGAGGTAATCCGCCTGAACGTTGTCCACGCCGGCAATGTGGGTGGCCGCGAGACGCTCTATGTGCCTTTCCGCCCAGGACATCAACAGCGCCGCCTCGGTCGCTACTGCTTGGCTTTTTGTGCCTCCTTGTCGATTTATGCACGCCACTGTGGTCGCATTGTCCGACAGAACTCTTACTGCTCGTCCGCGTACCAGTGGAAGGAGACAACGCAAGGCCAGGCGGACCGCTCTGGTCTCTAATCGGTTGATGGACCAAGTCGCTTGGAGTGCCGACCAGTTGCCCTGGACCGCACGGGACTGGCAGACCGCACCCCAGCCCGACAGGCTGGCATCCGTCGTCACCACCAACCAAGACGGGGGTTCGAGGTCCACCCCCTGTAGGAGATTGGCTGGAGTCAACCACCAAGAGAGACTGGAGCGAGCCGGCTCCAGCAAAGGCAATTCCAGCCCGTACTCCTCCGAGCGGGGATCCCAGCGAGATAGAAGTGCTCTTTGTAACGGACGCATATGCGCAAAAGCCCATTGTACCATTTCCATAGTAGACACCATATGACCAATGACTTGTAAATAATCCCAGACCGTGGGAATCTCGAGCTCTAACAGGCGCCGTACCTGAGTCATGAGATTGAGCATGCGTTGCTGCGGAAGAAAAACCTTGCCCACCAAGGTGTCGAACCGAGCTCCCAGGAACTCCAGCTGTTGGGTCGGGTCGAGTCTGCTCTTCGCGAAGTTGACTACCCAACCCAACCTCTGCAGCTGGCGCACCACTAAGGAGACCGCCCGGTTGCATGCCGCGTGCGACTTTGCTCGAATGAGCCAATCGTCGAGATAGGGATGTACAAGGACGCCTTGCCGGCGGAGGGAAGCCGCTACCACCACGAGAACTTTGGTGAACACCCTCGGCGCGGTGGCCAACCCGAAGGGGAGGGCGCAAAACTGGTAGTGGTCTCCCATCACCATGAACCTCAAGTACCTTTGATGCCGTTCTCTTATTCCGATGTGCAGATAGGCCTCTGTCAGGTCCAAAGAAGCCAAGAATTCTCCCTTGTGGACGGCCGCAATAACAGACCGGAGGGTCTCCATCCGGAAGCGGGGCACACGCAACGCCTTGTTTACTCCTTTGAGATCCAGAATGGGTCGGAAGGTGCCCTCCTTCTTGGGCACCAGGAAGTATACGGAATACCGACCCGTCCTGAGCTGGTCCCGGGGAACCGGAACCACCGCCCCCAGAGCCTGTAGATGGGCGACCGTTTGGGCTATAGCCACCTGTTTTTCTACGGGGCCGCACGGCGATATCAGGAAGAGATCCCGGAGGGGACGTACAAAATCCAACTCGTAGCCGTACCGAACCACGTCGAGGACCCATTGATCCGAAGTAATTGCGGCCCACTCCTCCCAGAACCGGGACAACCGACCTCCGATAACGGGCACGGAGGAGTGGGCCCGCGCACCTTCATTGTGCGGGCTTGATGGCAGGAAAGCCTTGGGAAGAGCCCCCGCGTATAGGCCTCCTGCCGCGAAAGGAAGAAGATGACCAGGCCTGGGATCTTGTCGCCTGCTGCCGCTGGGGAAGGGAACCCCCTCTCCCCCCACGGAAACGCCGTTGACCCCGAAAGCGAGCCCTAGCGTTACCAAACGACCGAGGTTGCCGAGGCTTATCCTCAGGCAACTTGTAAACCTTGTTGTCACCCAGGTCCTTAATGAGCTGGTCCAGCTCCTCGCCAAACAGCAGCTTGCCCTTAAAGGGGAAGGAACCTAACCTCGCCTTAGAATTGGCATCCGCCGACCAACGACTGAGCCAGAGCAACCTCTTGGCTGAAACCGCCGAGGACATAATGCGAGCCGACGTGCGCAACAAGTCATACAAGGCATCCGCTGTATAAGCGACCGCCGCTTCAACACAATTCGCCTGCTCAGCCTCGCCCGGAGGGAGCTCCTGCATGGTCAGCAGCTGCTGAACCCAGCGGAGGTTGGCCCTCTGCACAAGGCTGCTGCAAGCCGCCGCTCGGACCCCCAGTGCCGCCACGTCAAAAATGCGCTTTAATAAAACCTCAAGCTTGCGGTCTTGGAGGTCCTTCAACGCTATACCCCCCGTCACTGGGATAGTTGTATGCTTCACCACAGCCGTGACAGCCGAATCTACCGCGGGTGTCTTCAAAAGCTCCAAGGAATCCTTGGGTAAGGGATATAGCCTTTCCATGGCTTGATTCACCCGCAGGGAAGCCTCTGGGAGCTCCCATTCCTTTGAAACGATCTGTAAGACCTTGTGGTGAAAGGGAAAGGTCTGCGGGGGAGCTCTAATCCCTGCCATTGCGATATCCCCTGTAGACGTGTCCGCCTCCTGAGGCGGAGTCGTCAACTCTAGCTCCTGCAACACGTGGAGAATAAGGGAGCTTAATTGATCATCCCCAGCTACAGCCCCCGGATCGTCGGCCATCAGCAAGTCCGGAGCCCCCGGGGATTCCGGAGCGGCTCCTGTGTCTCCCAGGTCCTCAGCCCCACCCCCCCTCGGGCGGGGACCCTTGATCCCGGAGGACCCCACGTCCGGTGGACTCCCCCTTGAGACGGGGGCGGTCTTGGGAACCTTCGGGGGAGCGGGAGCCTCCGCCTCCCAGCCGGATCCTGCCTGCAAAAAGGCTTTGTGCATTAAAAGCACAAAATCGGAAGAAAATGGCACTGACCGTTTTAGATTTTTCTTCGGACCATCCGATGAAGGGGGGCCGCGAGAAGACCCCGAATCGGCCTGGGAGCACGGGCTCTGTGCCTCAGGAGAGGGAGGAGGAGAGATTTCCTCCTCCGATGCTGAGCATGCAGCCTGCCGCGTGGCCAAGATGGCCGCCGCACTCCTCCCCGGTGGAGGAGGGGCCGGAGGACGACTGCCTGAGACGCTGCTGTGCCGCTCCGGAGAGAGGAGAGAAGATCGGCTGCGGGCAGCGCTCGGCCCCCCCGAGGGTCCCTCGCCCCCGGGAACACATCGGGGGCAGAGACCCCCGCGGGAGAGTCGCGCCCCCGCCTCTCCACAGGTCAGGCAGACCGAAGATCGCGGCATCAGCACCGCGAACGGAGCAGCACGAAAAAATGGCGCCAAAAACTCTCAGAGAGGAGAGCCCCACAGCAAACGCGCGCCGGGTGAGCTAGCCACCCCCTCCGGGGTCCGAGCAGGCACGGGCAGGCCGGGGTCAGGAGAAATGAGCACACTGCCTGTCCCCAACAGGACTTAAATGGCTCTGTAAGTAAAAACTTTAAACTTTAAACTTTTTTTTTTTTTTTTTTAAACCCCCTTCAGGACTAAAGCCTGGAATTGGGGGGGGAGGGTGACCGGCCCACCGGTAAGCTCTCCCCCAGCCTGCGGACACACTAACCCGGGAATATCAAGAGGGTACTACCCTCCGAGCCTGCCTCACACTAATCCCTAGCTGCGCAGCGCAAGACACTCACACAGACATTCACACAGACCGAAAGGCAGACAGAGGAGAGAAAGGAAGCATCCAATGATCTTGTCCCCTGTCCTACCTTACTCTTTATATTGTATTTTATTTTTTTAATTTTCCCAGGACCGAGAAAATAAAAACCGACCGGAGCAGGACCGCAGGTTATGCCTCTCAATCTGCTGGAGTCAGAGATTATACTGAAGGGTCGCAGGTGGCACACCAGTGTATATAGGGGGTGCTTTCAGTTTTCTCTCTGACTCCATCTGCTGGAGGGGAGGCATAACCCAGCTGTCTGGACTGATCCTGGTACGTACTGGGAATGGGGATTAAGGATTTGCGGGGTGGGGGAGGGATAAAGTATGTTGAGGGGATGACGTCTGGAGTGGGGGAAGTGGATGCGCGGGATGGAGTATGATTCCATGGTCGTATCGGGGCGTAGGTGGGGTGAGGTTACTGAGTTCAGGTACACAAGGAATGCTAAAGATAGTAAGCAGTAAGGGTGGCAACTAAAATGCTGGTGGTAAGAGGAGGAGTGAGCACAGGGAAAAGAGACTGTAAATATTCGATTTAACAGTATTATCAGCAGTCTTATCAGTATTATCAGCAGAGTAAGTAAGTAGTCAACTGGGATTTGATAATAGTTACAAATTATGGGAAATGGTAGTCCTGTATTAACTTTACATAACAACTTTCCTTTGCCGGCTGCAGACTCTGGCTGGCTCCGGCTGTCCATCTGTAGGAGGAAGGAAAGGGAACTGGTCGCATCAGATATCTCCCCCCTCAGCGGGTCAAGGATCTGGACAGATCCAGGGGTTTCCAACCCCTCCGCTCGTCCACTCCTTTACTTGAAAGGGTGGCCCCACAGGACCTACCAACCTTCAGGGAGGGTAGCCAGTCACCAAATCCTAAACCTATTTTTTAATTTTTTTTTTCTCAGACTGCAGGTTTTGCACCATCTTCCATCTGCTGGTGACAGAGAAATACTGACGGACTGCAGGTGGCACACCAGGTTATGTGACAGTGTCAGTGAAATTTTCTCTGTGTCCATCTGCTGGAAGGGAGGCAAAACCCAGGAGTCTGGGCTGATCTGGATATGTACAGGGAATCGAAGATGAATCAAGCTAATGTGAACTTTCTAAAACTGGAGAAACTTGCACAACCTTAAGGAGTCACTTGAAAATCTTTCATATATTTATGAACAAATTTGTGCCACATCTTTTGCAGAAAAGCATGGCTATCTTTGATTGGTGACAGGTTTTTCCTTTATCTGTGATGAAGTCATTTGCTCTGATTTAGGCGCATAATGTCAAGATTTGTGTGCTGAAGGGGACCGGTTCTTGGCCCGATAAGAATGGAACGAAAAAGTGGATTTCCTACTTTGGCATTTTGGTGACTCTGACCTCTCTTTCCGGAGGGGTACTCTTCTATCTGAACATGAGACTCAGCTGGGAGGAGCATCTCATACTTCAGTTTAAATTCCTGAAAATTCAGACCTCATGAGGACATTCTGCCACATGCAGTGCAATTACTTACATCATGTGAGGAGCCCAGGCAGCGAACACAGATGTTGTGGAGATTGACGCTAGCCATTTTGTGGCTTCATGTGGCATATAATTTAAAAGGCTGCTTTGCTGACATGATGAACTGTTAAGGGATTTTTGTGGGGTGTGGGCAGGAGGGGGAAGAGACTCAAAATTAAATAAAAAGAAGTAAATAACTAATATTATTGAATAAGAAAAATAAAAATCCCCCCCCCCCCCCCAAAATTCAGGTGGTTGTGAGAGAGCAGAAGTGCGTCCTTATGCATCAACAGAAATAAAATAACTTAGGAGAACTGCATATGGCTGATGCATGGGAACTCCCGCGCATGCTCAGAAAGGCTTCTATTTCTGAGTTCTGACAGCAAGTTTGTGATGGTGCCAGATGACATCTCGCTTGGGTGGCTGAATTGTTCCTGCTTGTTCATGGAGAAAGCAGAGTTACCTGTAACAGGTGCTTTCCAAGGACAGCAAGATGTTGGTCCTCACACATGGATGACATCATTAGATGGAGACCGGTATGGAAAACTTCTATCAAACAGGCCGATACAGTACAGTGCGCTCCGGCGGAGTGCACTGTTAACCCATATTTGAACGCGCGTTTTTGATGTGCTAGATTTACCCCTTATTCAGTAAGGGGTAATAGCGCGTCGAAAACGCGCGTTCAACTCCCCCAAAACTAATAGCGCCTGCAACATGCAAATGCATGTTGATAGTCCTATTAGTTATTCCCACGCAATTCAGTAAGTAAAATGTGCAGCCAAGCCACACATTTTACTTTCAGATATTAGCGCCTACCCAAAGGTCGGCGTTAATTTCTGCTGGCACTGATATTAAGTCAGAGGTCCCAAAAGTTAAAAATAATTAAAATTAAATTTAAAAAACATTTTTAAATCAGACCGTGGCTTGAAAACTGGACACTCAATTTTGCCGGTGTCCAGTTTCCGAACCCATGGCTGTCAGCGGGTTTGAGAACAGACGCCGGCAAAATTGAGCGTCGGCTGTCTCGTGACAGCTGCCACTCCTGTCAAAAAAGAGGCGTTAGGGACGCGCTAGTGTCCCTAGCGCCTCTTTTTACCACGGGCCCTAATTTGAATATTTTTTTTACTGAATCGCGTGCATAGGAGAGCGGCCTGTGCGCCTGCCGGGAGAGCAGGCGCTCGCCCGCGAATTTTACTGTATCGGCCAGAAAGTTTCCAAGACTTTTGACTAGGCATACTGAGCATGCCCAGCATGCCATATAGCAAATGTTGCTTACCTGTAACAGGTGTTCTCATAGGACAGCAGAATGTTAGTCCTCACATATGGGTGACATCCTGCTTGTCCTATGAGAAACCACGTACCTATGCAGGGTTCATTTTCAGTCTCGGAACATAGAATTGTAATTAAAACAAAAATTAGGAGAAACCCAACTCTGGCGGGGTGGCAGGCGGTTTTCGTAAAGACCAACATCCTGCTGTCCCTGGAGAACACCTGTTAAAGTTAAGCAACTATGCTTACTCCAAGGACACGCAGGATGGTAGTCCTCACACATGGGTGAATCCCTAGCTACAGGCTGCTCCCCAATACAACAAGGAACCAACAGACACCAACGGGCACAACAGTGCTGTTGGTAACAGAGGGGGAGACAACCTGAACCCAAAAAAACTGGTCCTAAGCAGGGAGATTTGGGTTCTACACCTCAAAGAGATTCCGAAGGACAGACTGGCCGAACCTACAGTCATGTCAGCCATCCCTATCCAGACAATAGTGAGATGCAAGTCTGTGGAAAGATTCGCAGCCTTGCAGATCTTCTCCATGGGAACTGCCCGCAAGTGGGCAACAGACGTTACCATGGCTCTGATAGAATGAACCTTGACATGACAAGATGCAGCCCCACCTGGGCATAACAGAAGGAGATGCAATCTGCTAGAAAATTGGAGAGTGTCTGATTGGCAATGGCAACTCTAAGGCTCGCTTGCAGTCCAATATGTGAAGTGCTTGCTTGCCTTGGTGCAAATGGGGCCTGGGAAAGAAAGTTGGCAGGACGATTGACTGGTTAAGATGGAAATCTGTCATTTTGTCATCCTTTATAAGTACAATACGAAGGGGGCAATTTTGTATATGAGCGAAATAATAGGAAATCATTTAAAGTCCGATATAAAGCCTGAACAAACCCTTACATACTAAATTAAGCCGTTCCCATATCGTGAGGATTTTAGGAATGAGAGTCCAGGAATGTCCTCAATTGTGATGGTTCAAAAAATATATAGTTGGAGTCCTGATATCTAATCAGACACTTACAAGGAAATCTTAAATCAAATTTTGCAGATGTATTTATATAACTTCATCTTTCATTTGCAAGAATTTCCTCTGACGATCCTGAGTTATTCTAGTGACATCCGGGAAGACCCATACTTTCTGACCATAAAAAAAGATGTTGATTGCGAAAAAAGAATTTCAGCACAGAATTCCTCAGTCAGAAAAGCAAAAGATACCAAGAGAGTGGCACACTCCTGAATATTCATTTCATGTGATAGTTCCGGAAAAAGTAAAAAAGACCACATCACAGAAACCCTAGCCGAGTTACACTGGCTACCAATCGAACAAAGAATTCAATACAAAACCCTCTGCATCATACATAAATTAATACACAACGAAAATGCAGATTGGCTTAACACTGCTCTCCGCGTTCACGTACCAAACAGAAATCTAAGATCAGCTAACAAAGCACTCCTTACAGTTCCATCAAAAAAAAAAAAGAAAGACTCACCCAAGTAAGAGAGAGAGCTCTGTCCCTAGCAGGACCCATACTGTGGAACACCATGCCTTTAGAGTTAAGGTTACAAAATGACAATAAATCCTTTCGAAAACACTTAAAAACCTGGCTATTTAAGCAAGCTTGTCAAAGAGTGGGGTAGTAGTGAAACCGGCGAAGTGCGAGGTAGGAACAAATGAAAATGAATATCAAACACACACCATCACAATCAATACGTGTGTAGCTGTATTTTATTCTATATTACTTTATCTTATCATCCATCACTATAAGATAAAGTGACACTTATAAAGTTAGTATTGCTTTAATGCCGGAAAAAATAAAAAAAACTCCAAACAGTATTGTATCACATTCCAATTATTTTATTTTAAAAAACTATGTACTGAACCGATATGGCACTTGTGTAAATTAATGTCTCAGCATCCCTATCTTTATGTACCTACTGTAAACCGTTGTGACGGAAGCTACTTAACGACGGTATAGAAAAGAGTTAAATAAAAAAAATAAAAACTGTGTAATATTCATTGATGAGCAAGAATCAGAACCTTGGGGGCCTTTAGGAGCCCCTTCTTCAGATTTAAACAGGTAATAAGCTCTAGTTATAACAGGAAGGGCCTCCTCTGGAAATTTAAGTAACTCAAATAACTCTTTAGCAGGTAACATCTTAATACAAGAAAATGTAATATTCTCAAATTGAAAAATAAATCTACTTTATTTGATATTTAATGCATGTAATATTAATCATGGTCATATTTCTGTTACAAGTGTACTTGTGTTATATATGAAAAATTCAACAAAAAAGTAAATAATAAAAATAAAAAAAAGAAGATGGAAATCTGTCACCACCTTAGGCAGGAACTTAGGAAGCGTGCGCAAGACCATTCTGTCAGGATAAAACTTTGTATAATGTGGGTAAGTCATTAAAGCCTGGAGCTCACTGACCCTGCACGCTGGAGTGACCGCCACCAAAAATATGACCTTCCAAGTCAGATACTTTAGGTCAGAGGTGTGCAGCGGCTCAAAAGGAGCTTTCGTCAGCTGAGCTAGTACCATGCTGAGGTCCCAAGACACAGCGGGAGGCCTTAGGGAAGGCTTCAACTGAAGCAGGCTCCGCATGAAATGGACAACTATAGGCTGTACAGAGATGGGCACACCTTCCACACCCTGGTGGTACGTGCCAATCGCACTCAGGTGAACCCTAACGGAATTGGACTTTAAGCCAGTTTCTGAGAGCTGCAGAAGGTAGTCAAGCAGTTTTTATGTAGGGCAGGAGAACGCACCTAGGGCCTTCTGCTCATAACACACAGAAAACCTCCTCTTTAGTCCATAGGACTTTCTAGAAGCCACAGGACCTGAAACACATCCTCAGAAAGATCAAGCGGCTGCAGGATTAACCTCTCAAACATCCAGGCTGTGAGCGACAGGGCCTGGAGGTTGGGATGCCGCAGCCTGCCCTGATCTTGAGTGATGAGATCTGGGGAAGTCCCCAGACTGATTGGTTTCCGGATAGACAACTCCCGCAGGACTGGAAACAAGACCTGTCTTGGCCAATGAGAGGCTATGAAGATCATAGTTCCTCTGTCCTCCCCAAACTTCGAGAGTCTTCGCCAGCAAGGGAATTAGAGGATAAGCGTACAGAAGACTCTTGCTCAATGACAGGCAAGGCCGTACGAGGCTGGTTTGCTGTCTGTCCTGTACAGGGAGCAGAGCAGAGTTACCTTCCTGTTCCAGGGAGATGCCAACAGCTCTACATCTGGGCTCCCCCAAAGGTGGAAGATCCAATTCACTACCTCCTGGTTCAGGGACCACTCATGTGGTCTGAAGGCAAGACTCAGTCTGTCCGCCACCATATTCTCTGTATCCGCCAGATACATTGCTCCGAGTACCATCCTGTGGGTCAGGGCTCATGATCAAATCTGGACTGCTTCCTGACACAGAGGTACAATCCCATACCTCCCTGCTTGATGACATACCACATCACTACTTGGTTGTCTTTTGAATGAGGACAACTTTGTTGGAGAGCCAATCTCTGAACTAGCAGGTGTCTGGACAGCTTGTACTGGAGCTCCAGGAAGTTGATCTGGCAACAGCTTTCCTGAGCAGACCAGATGCCTTGGGTGCGGAGCCTCTCTACATGAGCTTCTCAGCCCAGGGTGGATATATCCATGTATAGGACGATTTGTGTAGGACGACTCCGGAATTAGATCCCCTGTTCCAGACTGCAGAGTACCCACTACCAGGATAAAGAGTCCCAGAGAGACGGAGTGACTTGGATGCAAGCCTGGAGGTTTTGTGAGGCCTGGCACCACTGTAACCTCAGGGTCCACTGGGCTCTATGCATGGGTACATGTGCCAAGAGAGTGATACGGACGGTTGGGCCATGTGTAAACCTCAACAAGTGCTGTACCGACACCTGCTGGCTCTCTGCCGCTATGGATGCTGTGGTGACCAGTGAACAAGGCAGGAAGGTTTTTGTCTGCCCCGTGTCTAGCAGGGCTCCTATAAAGTCCAATTGAGGCGACAGTCTGAGATGGGATTTAAGGTAGTTGATGACGAACCCTAGTGACTCCAACACATGGATGGTCAAGCTCATTGACAGAACAGCCCCTACCTGAGATGTGCTCTTGACTAGCTAATCGTCCAGATAGGGAAGACATGCACTCCAAGCCTGTGAAGGTGCGCCATCATCACAGCCAGGCATTTTACAAAGACAAGAGGGGCTGATGCTAGCCCCTCAGCAACACACTGTACTGGAAATCTGTTTTACCACCACAAATTGGAAATACTTCCTGTGACTTGGGAAGATCTTGACATGGGTGTATGTGTCCTTTAGATCGAGGGAGCATAGCCAGTCCCTGCTTTGTAGAAGGGGGATTAAGGTACCCGGGGAAACCATCAAACTTTTTTATTTTTAGAAATTTGTTCAAGGCCCTTAGGTCTAGGATGGGACAGAGTCCTCTGTCCTCTTTGGAATCAGGAAATACCAGGAGTAGAATCCCTGTCCTCTCTGCCTTGGTGGAACAGGCTCGACTGCTCTGGCTCTTTAAGAGAGTGAAGAGCTTCACAAGCAGTACTTCCTGATATGCTACTGGCCCCTAAAACGGGCATGGAGGGCAATTTGGTGGGACAACCAACAGGTTTAATTTTTACCCTTGACGGACAATGAACAGAACCCACTGGTCTGAGGTTATACTGGGCCACCAGTTCGCGAAGAACTGTAGCCTGCCCCTGGCTGATGGATCCAGTATCTCAGGTACAGGCAATTGGCTTATGCTCATTCTCATTCAGTCAAAACCCCATCCTGGGAGTTGACAGAGGTGCTGGCTGGAGTTTGGGAGCTCTCTGCTGCCTGGGGCGTCTGTGGAAGCTCACATGCTGTTGATGGGAGTGAGGGGGTGGAGGATAGTATCTCCTCTGGTGATAGAAAGACTTCCTCTGGCCCTGCCTTGCCTACCTCCTGGATGAGTAGGATGGGTCTGGAGTGCCAGCGGAGAGCTGTTGGAGGCTCTCATGGTGGTCTTGCAACTGGGCCATCGCGTCCCTCACCCTATCTCCAAAGAGATTCTCTCCGTGCAAGGCACATCAGTGAGCCGTTCCTGAATCTCTGGATGAAGATCTGAGGCCTGCAGGCATGCCATTCTGCAGGCGCAGATTCCTGCTGCAGAGGCCCTCGCTGCTATTTTGAAAACATCTTCAGTCATCCATACCTCTTATTTTCTGCATTCCAGGCCCTTATGAACCAACGACTAGAGGGAGTCCTGCTGCTGCTAAGGCAGCTGCTCGGCTATCTCCTGCACCTGCTTCCAGCAGTCCTGCAAGTATTAACTCATATAGAGCTGGAAGGAGGCAATGTGAGCAATAAGCATGGCTGCCTGGAACGTTTTCCTCCCAAGAGCGTCTACCTCCCTATGGTCCTTCCCCAAAAGCATCGAGGAATGGGTCCGAGAGCTCTTGGCCCTCTTGAGGGTGGATTCGACGACCGATAGGTGGGGGAGCTGATGCTTATTGAATCCGATAGCTTTCTGAATGAATAAACCCCGTCCACCTTTCTGTTAACAGGTCGTATAGTGAGGGGGTATTCCCATATCCTTAACAGCAGCTCCTTAAGGATATTGTGCACTGGGACTGCCACGATCTCTCTGGGAGACTCCACAAACTGAAGGATCTCCAGCATCTTGTACCTGGCATCTTCCTCCATCAATAACCAAAAAGGAATGGTCTCTGCTATTACATGCACAAATCCTGGGAAGGATAAGTCCTCCAGTGGGAACCTCCTTTGCTCTTCTGGAGATGGTTCTGAAGGGAGACCCTCCGAGCCCTTGGAGAAGGACTCCGTATTATCCTCCCTCCAGGGATCATAGGCAGCTTTAACTTCACTGAAATTGACAGGGGATGGGGCCCTAAGTGCTCGGCCTTCGTCCAGAGGCTTATTCACCTGAAAAACCGGTGCATTCCCTGGCAAAGTTGGATGGGGGCAGCAGGCTGCTGGCTTAGTCAGAGCTTCCTCCTCCTTGGAACTGGCAACAACCACTATCGGTCAGGGGCAGCAACGATGTGCAAATGGGCATCAATGGCCTCCCGGGAACAGACATCAGCTGGGTCGGTAACACACCGATGAGCACACTGAGCCATTCCAGCAGCAGATCCAACATGGACAGGACTGGTGATGGTGCCGTCGGTGCCACAGGACTGATGGCCAGCACTGCCTGCTCCACTACCAGCTGAACTTGTCGCTCCAGCTCCTCCTCGAAAGTTGCCAAAGCCAACACAGGCAGGGAGGAAGAAGGGGTGGCCAGATGATCTTTGGATCTCCGAGGTGGATCGGTGACTGGTACTAGCACCGGTGGAGACTGTCACAGGCTCCGGCATCAATGGAGGATGGGCACTCCTTGCCACAGGAATGCTTTGGGGGCATCACTGCATGAGCCAGTGCATCCCTGTGCCCGGTACAGTGCATCGAAGGCAACTGCTGTCGATGCTTCCTTGGCTTTCCTCAGTTCTTGGCCCAGTTTTTCCTTGGTGCAGAGGTCGAAGAGGAACCTGACCTCGCAATCTGGAGGAGACAGAACATGGCTGGTCCTCCTATCCACCGGTGGCATCGACAGAACCGACGGTCCTGCCGACGTAGATGGCGTGGTGTCCACTGGTATGGCTCCAAGGTCCATCGGTACTGACACTGCCAATGCTGAAGTCGATGGCTCAGACTTTCCCAACTTGAAGAGTTTTTCCATCTTGTCGAGTTTGGCACAACGTTCCTTCGGGGTCATTTGGGTGCACTTGTGACAACCACGGACGTCATGCAATGCCCCCAGGCAGAGGACACAGATATCATGGGGTTCTGTGATAGACATGGTCCTCGGGCACTGGAGGCATCGCCAAAAATCAGTTGCGTCCATGACCGAAGTGAAAATCGAGGGACGCAAAATGACAATGATGATGGCGGGCAATGACTGGTGGGCACCAAGGCCACAGGGGATATCGAAGCAAAAGAAAATGCGAGAAACCTAAGGAGGTTACGAGAAAAACGAGGGACCCCATATTGAAGGAACGCAAAAAAGAAAAACCCCTGAAGAAATAAGGGAAACATGAGTTTTAATGAAAACAAGAGCCCACTCAAACCATGATGCAAAAGCTCCGCGGAAAATAACGGACTGAAGAGGGACCCTGCATGGACGTGTGGTATAGGGTATGCTCAGTATGCCAAGCCAAAGTTCTGGAAACTCTGACAGAGGTTTTCTGTGCCGGGCGCCATCTGATGATGTCACCCATGTGCGAGGACTACCATCCTGCTTGTCCTTGTAAAAAGTAGGGAAACAATTCTTAAACCTTGGCATGGTTACAAATTCAGTACTCAGAATTTTGGCACTTGAGATCACACAGACACCAGGATTGATTGTGAGAATGTCCAGACTATGGGACTGGGCACCACATTCCACAGAAAACTAGCAGGTGTCAGATTATATAGGCTATACCACTGGGTGCTAGTAAGTGCTGTACCACTGGGGAGAGGTCACCCTTGATTGCACATGCTGAATAACAATCTATGGAGAAAAAGCATTCCTTACCAGATGTAGGTAGGTAATAAGTGGTCCCAAGATTGGGGAGATGAGCGTTTCATAGTACTCTAGAGGAC
This sequence comes from Rhinatrema bivittatum, assembly GCF_901001135.1. NCBI lineage: Eukaryota > Metazoa > Chordata > Amphibia > Gymnophiona > Rhinatrematidae > Rhinatrema > Rhinatrema bivittatum. The sequence continues at coordinate 5,531,938 of NC_042617.1, read as the reverse complement.
AGGAGAGCACTAGCGGTTTTACAAACACTCGTAAATAATCCAGTTAAGGAAAATGAAATACACACACACACACACACTATCATACTGACAAGAGGCGGGTGACACCTTATAGACTAACCAATTTATTGAGGCATGAGCTTCTGAAGAGACAGTCGTCTTGCTGCATCTGATGAAGTGGATTTTGTCCTCAAAAGTTCATGCCTCAATGAATTGGTTCAATCTAAGATGCCACCCGCCTCTAGTCATTTTTGCTACACCAGACTAACACAGCTTTCCCTCTGAAGATCGGGAATACTATCATACTATATCCTAATATATAACAAAGATTTATTTTGTTTAACTCCTTTGGCACCAAGGAATAAACTCAGAATAAAGCAAAGTCCCTATGCCATCCCTTCCTTCTAAGGACATACCCAATGTGTGCAACAGAACCACATAAGGTGAACATAACATGCATAATCCTCTGATTCAATATGTTGGTCAACAACAGAGCCACCCACCCTGGTCATTCTCCCTCCCAAGGAAAATGACAGTGGCACATAGCTGGTTAGGATGAAAAGACCACAGGTTTGTCAAGTCGTCTTTTTCACAGTTCTCAGCTGGTAATCCAGCGGCAGGTGGAAAAACCCTGTATATCTATAGCCAAATCTGCAATTCCTTCCCAGCTCAAAATCTGATTAGCTCAAGATTGCTGAATCAGTGATCTCACTAGCCTGTAGCTCTATCACTACCAGCCACTAATATCCATTTCCTATTAAAAAAAACAAAACAAAAAACAACCTGTTTCCATTTGATTTGATTTAGCATCCTTGGTCAACTTTTAATTAGGAATATACTTAAAGAACTTTCTTGGATTTGCAAAATATTCCTTTGTTATTAATTTTACCATGCTTATCACATTTTTATTGTACACACTGTAGGTTAGCAAGGCTTCCTCTATCCCTTCCTCTTTCAGTATTTTAAAACTCCCTTCTCTTTTCTCTTCAATGTCCTCCCAAAGGAGGCAGATGTAAAGTTCAGGCCTGATACGGAGGCAAACATCTTTGCTATGCACCTAATCTTTTCTCAAGAGTCTAATCTGCTGTACCTACCATCACATCATCAGAATGCTTCCAATGTCACATCCATACCAGACGGTTATTAAAATTCACTGAAGCTTTCTTTCTCCTGCTTTTGGTGTTTGCTTACCAAACTTTAGAATTTTATTATAAATCTTACCTGCTAATTCCTTTACTTGAATCCAGCCAGAGCAGTCCAGACACACAAATTTATGCTCCCCTACCAGCATATGGAGACTGAGAACAGGTGGTTTGCTGATGCCCTTACTGAGTCCCATGCAGACTTCATCCTGCCAGTATTCAAAATGACAATCACTCCCTCCCCCTACAAACCAGAGGTTTTGGAAGGAGAACAACTGAATCGAGCCTCCTCAACTGAAACTCAGTCTCTAAATTATGGATTTCAAGAACCCATTCCAAATTACCTGAATCAAAAAAAAAAAAAAAAAGCAACCAACTGGCAGTACCCAAGGAAAAGAAATTACATTTCTCCGATCTCTTCTTCCAAACAGACCAGTCCAAACACATGGGATGTACCTAAGCTATCCATCTGGGAGGTTCATTGCCAATCCGCTCTCAAGATGCCCGAGTTAAAAGCAGCATCTTCCCTGGCTCTAACATCCAGATGATAATGCTTTGAGAAGTAATGTAAGCAGGACTATGTAACTGCTCTACAAATCTCCACAGGAGAAACCAAATAGAACTCTGCCTATGAAGAAGCATATGCTCTAGTAGAACGTACCCTAATACTCTTGTGAAAAAACAAAGCTAGACCAGAGCCTTGGAAAGAAGATTTATTAGTTGATTATATACAGCCCGACTCTGGCCAAAGTTTCAACTTTTTTTTTAAAGCTGCATCAGGGGCTCTTAATTCAAGCTAATTAAAGAGTGCATCTCCGGGCACCATATATAGTTAACACAATAGCCACCTCCTGCACCTTCAAGGAATTCAGGGTTAAGCCCTTCAACAAATTTTTTCATAAAAGACCAAAATAGATACCACTGAAGATTTGCCACCACCAATCACTTGTCTACATACTAAGTCTCAAATATTCTCCAGACTCTCAGATATATCAGAAACATGGAAACTTTCTTGAACAGCAAAACAATAGATACTGTTCCCTCCAAGCAATCCATCCTAGTCAAACAAGCTCTCTTGAAGGCCATGCCGTAAGTCAAAACACAGACGGGTCCTCGTGAACTACTGGACCCTGAAGCAGCACAGCCGTGGACTAGGGCAACATTAAGAGCACTCCATCCAGAAGTCTCATCAAATCTGCTACCTAAGCTGCCTGGCACAGTCTTTACTCAGGTTGACCAATCATCTAGATACAGATGAACCAAAATCCCTTCTTGACATAGGGCTGCTGCTATCATTACAATCACCTTGGAAAAGGTTCTTGGAGCACTTGCAAGGCCAAATGGAAGACTAGAAACTGGAAATGACCTCCCAGGACTGCAACTTCCTTTTTTCAAAAATAAAAATATTTTGGTTTGTGTGGTTAAATTTGTATATAACAAGGTAACACCATAAAAGTGTCTGCAGTAAGACAGACAGATTGCAAGGCATAATCTTATGACATTCAGGATCCACTGCTCTGTAGTGATTTGGACCCATCTTCAATAAAATGCTGTTAGACCACTGTCTATTTGAGAGTCTGCAGTCTAGACCACTAAACCTTGGTTGGGAATTTTGAATATCATACCCAACTTCCCCTCTTGGCACCTCAAAGGCTGAAACCTGCTAAAGAGATAACATTATGTGGTTGAAGTCTTTTTCAGCCTATAATGCCTAGAATCCTGAAAATGACTTCTAGTCGAAATACTCCAAGAAGCCCATCTAGGCTTATCCTTGGGAAGCTTGGGAAACTCAAATGCAGAATCTTCCACCCAGTTTCTCAACCAAAGTAAGCATCGAGCATTGGTGGCATTAACAAGCTTCCGGTGCTGTCCCGGCCTCTCGTTCCTAGCTGGGGTCGCACCAAAGGTTTGCTGCTGATGCTGCCTTTTTATTTTTTTTTTCAATTTTATTCCCCTCATCTTCTTTGGATAACACAATCATACTCCCAGTCCTCTCAGCCTGTAATCTTAGGGCCATCTTCAAGGACTCTTTCTCCATCTCTACATGTCATTTCTTTCTTTATAAGATTACCAAAACCTGCCTCTTCCATTCTGAACATATTACCAGAGCCCTTATCCACTCTCTTATCACCTCCTACTTAGGCTACTGCAGTAGAGGAGGGGTGGAGTGGAATAGCCGTCTAGTGGTTGCAAGAGGTTGCAAACCAGGGAAGCCCAGGTTCAAATCCTGCTACCACTTGACCAAAGCAACAAGCTTTGATCAAGTCACGCACCCTCCATTGCCTCAGGTACAAACTTACGATTGTAAATCCACTGGGGACAGGGAAATATCTATAGTACCTGAATGTAATTCACTTTGAAGAGCCTGAAAAATGGAATATAAATTAAACCTTCTCCTCACAGGTTTCCCAGGGAACCATCTCTCCCCTCTACAATCTATCCAAAATTCATCTGCATAATTTATCTTTAGCTAGTCGCTACACCCAATTAACCCCTCTACCTGCAGTGAAAACATTGTCTTCCTATCCATTTCCACATACAGTTTAGGCTCATCTTACTCACGGATAAAAGCCTTCACTCTGTAGCTCCTGACTACTACTCTTCTATCTCTACACCCCACTCATCAGGCAAGTCAATATCTATGCCCTCCCCTCTACGCCAACTCCAGATTCCATGCTTTCCACCTAGCTTCACCGTATAATTGAAAGATTTTCCTGAGTTGGTGCATCATGCTCCCTCCCTTCTTGCTTTATTCAAAGAACACTTAAATCTTAACTCTTCATTATCCCACTTATAGAAATGAAACATAGAAACATAGAAATGACGGCAGAAGAAGACCAAATGGCCCATCTAGTCTGCCCAGCAGACTAGATGGGCTATTTGATTTTAATCATTTTCTTAATAAATGAAATTCTCCAAATCTGCCCTGTATGTTTGTCCTGATTACACTGAAAACCCTATTGAGCAGGGACTATATTAGGTACTTTTGCTACAGAAGTGATAAGTACTAGCAGTAGTATTCGCAGAATCCCAGAGGGGTTGCACCAGGCAGACCAGATTATTAACCAAGGGAGGGGTTGGGAAAGGGTGGGGGGAGAAACAAAGAAAGGAAAGTGGAGGAAGAATGGGGTTGAAGGAGAGGCCAAGGGGAAAGAGAAAAAGAGATTTCATCTACTGGCCAGCAAGTCCACCATTGGATTATCCCAATGCAGGTGCACCTCAATGCCTCCTGAAGTCCCCTTTTCCAAGGATATGCTCCACTGGGGAGGATCAGCCTCAAGGACTGTTGCCCCAAAAGCAGCCAAATTCTCTTCTAAATTCCTCTTCACCCACACTAGGCCTGGCTTCAGCTCTCAGCCCAGGATGCTTGCCTATCATCTGCTCCAGGCAGAGTAAAGAGAATACTGGCTGGCTAAGGTTGGCCCAGGACCCTATCAGGGGTGAATGTCAGCAAACCTCTTGTTCTGGTGCATGAACCCATGTGCCTGGGAAGATTTTCCTTCTCCCTGGATAAATTGCTGTTTGGGGATTATGCAGAGATTGGTTCCTTCTGTTTCTATGTTTGATTTAGTGGTACTCATATTTTTTCTGCCCTTTTGATATCCCCATTACTCTAACAGGAAGGATATGCAGCATGGGGCGCAGCCGATAGTCTGGGATGTTGTTCAGGTTGATGAAGGCAGAGTTGAGAAGCCGATCAGCCAGATTAGTGATGGTGTAGAAATCTTGCTGTATGGAGGGCCCTGCATTCCCCAGGATGTGGAAACTGTAATCACACAGAAGGCATCAGGAGGCAAATGTTAGAGAAGTTACCAGATACATAAGCAAAAGCACTGAAAAACTGTAAATGGAACTCCCTTTTCCCTTCTCCCAGGACTATACTACTACTGTCTTTTCACAGCAGACACCGCTTGTTGCTTTGATGGGAAGCAGAAAAACCTTTGCAGGCCCTGCTTCAATACTGTACCATTTCTACTATTCTCATTGATGTAACAAGGGCACACGATAAAGGGTAAAACACCATTTTGTTTTTGGCTTAGCAGTTTCCTGCTTTTTCATTTTTCTTCTAGCTCATTCAAATTTGTATCCTGCACATTTCCTAAGTTCAAGGCACACACATGCATAATATAAACAGAAACAAGAGCAAACAACAAAAAGTGCAGCTGTGGAACTACACATAAGTGTCAGGGAACTCAAGGTCTCAAACTACATTCAGAACCAGGACTGGGATTAAGCACTTTAAAGCCTTCATTTACAACTACTCAGGGATTTTCCCCCTATTTTAATAGACCATCCTTCTCACTGCTCCCAGTCCGGTCACTGCAACAACAATCCTGAGGCTGGAAGCCACACAGCAGTCTCCTTCTGGATCCATGTGTCATGGGCTGTAAATCTGGCCATCACACATCGCCCTTAATGACTGTGATTTCCTCTTCACCCCAGGCGCTGTGAGTGTTGCCTCTGCAGCAAACCCAGCCCCATTCAATCAGTGGTGCAGAAAAGCTGATCTGGGAATGGCACAGAGGACCCATTGCGTGGCAGCATGCAGCACTAGCAGGCACAGGATTGAGGGGTTCATTGGTGTTTTTTGAACTATTACTAGAACTTGATGAGTACAGCTCTACTGAAAAGTCAATATTTATCAGACACTGTGCCATGTGCTTCTCTGAAGCTACAGCCTCCCCGCCCTCTACCACACCCCCCCACCCTGCGTCAAACACCTATCCACCACACCTCCCCACTTCCTGCATCAGCCACCCTTTACCACATACAACCCATGTCACATTTCTCATCTCCCCCCCCCCCCAAAAAAAACCAACAATTATATAAAAATTAGGTCACATATAACAAGCAAACTCAATCATTCATAAACCTTTCTCCCTTCTTCCCTTACACATTTGCCATGGTGTCACCTTTTCTCAGTTTTCTCCACTATTATTAGCTTTCTATTGTTCCTTGCTCAGCAGCCTTTATCACATTTTTCTCTTCCTCTTTACACCTTCCTGATTGATGTTCATTATCCTCCTTCCCTGGCTCCTGTTAAGTGAAGGCCATAGCCATTAGCCAAACCTTGCTTTAAAGCTAATATAACTTTATTGGACCAAACGGAAAGCACATTAGTGTACAAGGTTTTGAAAGCCAAAATACCCATTAATATTAGTGCATTTGCTAAGACCTACCATCTATACGATTAATGCACTTGTGTAAAATGAGACGCAGCACTTTTGTAGCAGCAGGCCCTATTATAAGGAATGGGTACCCGGCAATCTTAGGGTGGAGAGCTGTGCGCAAGCAGTGTTAGGAAGAGACCGGAAGCACTGTTTGGGAGCAGATTATATAATCTGACATTTTATACAGGCACAACAATGGAGGATATTGACTAATGAGCAGGATTTTGAAGTTTGAAGGGAAGGTTTTCATCTGATATACATCTTATGTCTGTGCATTTTTGTAATTTCTGTGAATATTCATTGTACCCCACCTGGATTGTAAAATAGTGCAGGTAAAAAATGATTTTAAATAAAAGCTTTGAGCATAATCTGCCCTGAAAACTCAAACGTAATTTACAGCTAAACCTTCAAAGTCTACAAAAAGCAGCTAAGGACCAAAACTGACCTATCCAGAAATGTACATGTACAAAAGGTACATAGGTGGAGGATAAATGTGTGTAAATTCCAGGACCAGGAAAAAGGAGAAATTACTACTTACCTGATGATTTTGTTTTTCTTAGTGTAGACAGATGGACTTAGGACCAGTGAGTTATATGCTCTCCTGCCAGCAGATGGAGACAGAGCAAGCTGACGTCACAGTATTTATACTCCCTTCAGTGACATTAGCCTGCCAGAATCCTCTTCAAAAGCAACTGTGGACTGGGGATTGGCCACTGTTGGAAACAGGATGTTGGGCTTGATGGACCCTTGGTCTGACCCAGTAGGGTATGTTCTTATGATTAGCAAAAAACAATTATAAACAGTCAAAGATTACTGAACTCAACCAACAGGAAACACTGAACCCACGTAAAGAATATATGCACCCCAATCTAGGGACTGGATAAACACTTACTAGTAATCCCCTGGAACATGTAGCCCCACAGGAGGACCATTAACACAATCATTCGGCAGCCAAGGGCAGGAAGCAGAGTCCATCTTTCTACACTAAGGAAAACAAAATCATCACGTAAGTAGTAATTTCTCCTTTCCTAGCATGTAGACAGATGGACTCAGGATCAGTGGGAGGCTCCCTGTGGTCCAGTCAACATTGCACGTGCAAAGGCTGCGTCCTCCCGAGCCTGCACATCCAGATGATAATACCTGGAAAAAGTGTGCAAGAAGGACCGCATTGTAGCTTGGCAAATGTTGACGAGAGACAACAATCTAACCTCCATTCATGACACTGCCTGATCCCTAGTGGCATGAGCTCTAATCTTAGTAGGCAATTCTTTTCAGCATCCACATACACGGCCGTGACTACCTCCTTAATTAGGTGAGCTACTGTAGCCCGCAAAGCTAGTTCACCCTGCTTTTCTCCATCATGAAGGGCAAACGGACAATCCGTCTTTCGGAAAGGTTTAGAAACCTCCAGATACCGCAAGTGTCTCTTGAAATCCAAGGGACGCAACAGGCGATACTCTTCCACATCTCTTCCGTTAAACATAGACAGCAAGGAAATGGACTGATTTAAGTGAAAATCCGAGACCACTTTAGGCAAGAAAGAGGAAACAGTACGCAACTGTATCACCCCTGGAGTTACCCGAAGGAATGCTCCCAGTAAGACAAGGCCTGCAGCTTGGAAATTCGACGCACAGAACATGTTGCCACCAGAAACACGGCTTTCAAGATCAACAACTGCAAGGATCAGAAAGGTCTCCCAGTAGGAGACCATGACCCTGGTGTAGCAGGAAGTGATCCTGTAGCAAGGACCTGCTCTCCAGGTGATGTATTCTCCTCTCGCACTGAGGACAAGTCTCCCAGGGCTACTGCCCAGGAGGGAAGGGTTAGGTCGGCCGTCATAGTTGGTGATTCGATTATTAGGAATGTAGATAGCTGGGTGGCTGGTGGGCGTGAGGATCGCCTGGTAACTTGCCTGCCTGGTGAGAAGGTGGCAGACCTCACGCGTCACCTAGATAGGATTATAGACAGTGCTGGGGAGGAGCCAGCTGTCGTGGTACATGTGGGCACCAACGACATAGGAAAATGTGGGAGAGAGGTTCTGTAAGCCAAATTTAGGATTTTAGGTAGGAAGCTGAAATCCAGAACCTCCAGGGTGGCATTCTCTGAAATGCTTCCCGTTCCACATGCAGGTTCCCAGAGGCAGGCAGAGCTCCAGAGTTTCAATGCGTGGATGAGACGATGGTGCAGGGAAGAGGGATTCAGCTTTGTAAGGAACTGGGGAAACTTTTGGGGAAAGGGGAGACTTTTCCGAAAGGATGGGCTCCACCTTAACTAGAGTGGAACCAAGCTGCTGGCACTAACTTTCAAAAAGGATATATAGCAGCTTTTAAACTAGAACAAGGGGGAAAGCCAACAGTCACTCAGCAGTGCATGGTTCGGAGAAATGTTCCCTTGAAGGATACTAATAAAACAGGAGAGTTAGGGCATCCCAACAGAGAGGTTCCATTAAAAGCAAACATCCATGTGCTTATATGTAAAAAAATCACTGAAGCTAATGATTTCCAAATTATCCCCAACAACTGAAAAGCAGGTTAATACAAACAAAAAACACACTTTGAAATGTCTGTATGCCAATGCCAGAAGTCTAAGAAGTAAGATGGGAGAGTTAGAGTGTATAGCAGCAAATGATGAGATTGACATAATTGGCATCACAGAGACTTGGTGGAAGGAGGATAACCAATGGGACAGTGCTATATCAGGGTACAAATTATATCGCAATGACAGGGAGGATCAACTTGGTGGGGGTGTGGCACTTTATGTCCGGGAGGATATAGAGTCCAACAGGATAAAGATCATACAAGAGACTAAATGCTCAGAAGAATCTATATGGGTAGAAATCCCGTGTGTGTTGGGTAACAGTATAGTGATAGGAGTATACTGCCATCCACCTGGACAAAATGGTCAGACAGATGATGAAATGCTAAGAGAAATCAGGGAAGCAAACCAATTTGGCAGTGCAATAATGGGAGATTTCAATTACCCCAGTATTGACTGGCTAAATGTAACATCAGGACTTGCTAGAGACTTAAAGTTCCTGGATGTAATAAATGACTGCTTCATGGAGCAATTGGTTCAGGAACCAACAAGAGAGGGAAAATTTTAGATTTAATTCTTAGTGGAATGCAGGATTTGGTGAGAGAGGTAACAGTGGTGGGGCCACTTGGCAACAGTGATCATAACATGATCAAATTTAAACTAATAACTGGAAGGGAGACAATAAGTAAATCTGCAGCTCAAACACTAAACTTTCAAAAGGGAAACTTTGATAAAATGAGGAAAAGAGTTAGAAAAAAAGTGAAAGGTGCAGCTGCAAAGGTTAAAAGTGTTCAACAGGCATGGACATTGTTTAAAAATACAATCCTAGAGGCGCAGTCCATATGTATTCCACACATTAAGAAAGGTGGAAGGAAGGCAAAACGATTACCGTCATGGTTAAAAGGTGAGGTGAAAGAGGTTATTTTAGCCAAAAAAAATCCTTCAAAAATTGGAAGAAGGATTCATCTGAAGAAAGTAGGATAAAACATAAGCATTGTCAGGTTAAATGTAAAACATTGATAAGACAGGCAAAGAGAGAATCTGAATTGAAGTTGGCCATGGAGGCAAAAACTCATAATAACAACTTTTTAAAATATATCCGAAGCAAGAAACCTGTGAGGGAGTCGGTAGGACCATTAGATGACTGAGGGGTTAAAGGGGCTCTTAGGGAAGATAAGGCCATTGCAGAAAGACTAAATTAATTCTTTGCTTCCGTGTTTACTAATGAGGATGTTGGGGAGATACTAGTTCCGGAGATGGTTTTCAGGAGAGATGAGTCAGACGAACTGAATGAAATCACTGTGAACCTGGAAGATGTAGTAGGCCAGATTGACAAACTAAAGAGTAGCAAATAATCTGGACCGGATAGTATGCATCCTAGGTTACTGAAGGAATTAAAAAATTAAATTTCTGATCTATTAGTTAAAATTTGTAACCTATCATTAAAATCATCCATTGTACCTGAAGACTGGAGGGTGGCTAATGTAACCCCAATATTTAAAAAAGGCTCCAGGGGCGATCCGGGTAACTATAGACCAGTGAGCCTGACTTCAGTGCCGGGAAAAATAGTGGAAACTATTCTCAGGATCAAAATCGTAGAGCATATAGAAAAACATGTTTTAATGGAACACAGTCAACATGGATTTACCCAAGGGAAGTCTTGCCTAACAAATCTGCTTCATTTTTTTGACGGGGTTAATAAACATGTGGATAAAGGTGAACCGGTAGATGTAGTGTATTTGGATTTTCAGAAGGCGATTGACAAAGTCCCTCATGAGAGGCTTCTAAGAAAACTAAAAAGTCATGGGATAGGAGGTGATGTCCTATCGTGGATTACAAACTGGTTAAAAGACAGGAACCAGAGAGTAGGATTAAATTGTCAATTTTCTCAGTGGAAAAGGGTAAACAGTGGAGTGCCTCAGGGATCTGTACTTGGACCGGTGCTTTTCAATATATATATAAATGATCTGGAAAGGAATACGACGAGTGAGGTTATCAAATTTTCGCCAACCCGAAAGGAAGGGTGCAAAACTGAAAGTGCTTCCCCAGAATCATGAATTGAAGAAACCGCAGGGATCTGGTCTAATTACTAAATGTAGATATGCCTCCCTCAAGTCTAGGGACACAGGAACTCTCCTTTGTGTACTGCTGCTATGACCGAGCACAGAGTCTCCATCCGAAACCGGCATATCCTGAGGGTTGCATTTACCTTTTTTAAATCCAAAATCGGTCTGAAGGTTCCCTCCTTTTTAGTGCCACAAAATAAATAGAAACATAGAAACATAGAAATGATGGCAGAAGAAGACCAAACGGCCCATCCATTCTGCCCAGCAAGCTTCGCACATTTTTTTCTCATACTTATCTGTTTCTCTTAGCTCTTTGGTTCTATTTCCCTTCCACCCCCACCATTAATGTAGAGAGCAGTGATGGAGCTGCATCCAAGTGAAATATCAAGCTTGATTAGTTAGGGGTAGTAGGGGAAGTAACCGCCGCAATAAGCAAGCTACACCCATGCTTATTTGTTTTACCTAGACTATGTTATTCAGCCCTTATTGGTTGTTTTTCTTCTCCCCTGCCGTTGAAGCAGAGAGCTATGCTGGATATGCGTGAAGTATCAGTTTTTCTTCTCCCCTGCCGTTGAAGCAGAGAGCTATGCTGGATATGCGTGAAGTATCAGTTTTTCTTCTCCCCTGCCGTTGAAGCAGAGAGCTATGCTGGAAATGCATTGAAAGTGAAGTATCAGGCTTATTTGGTTTGGGGTAGTAACCGCCGTAACAAGCCAGCTACTCCCCGCTTTGTGAGTGCGAATCCTTTTTTCTTCTCCCCTGCCGTTGAAGCAGAGAGCTATGCTGGATATGCGTGAAGTATCAGTTTTTCTTCTCCCCTGCCGTTGAAGCAGAGAGCTATGCTGGATATGCGTGAAGTATCAGTTTTTCTTTTCCCCTGCCGTTGAAGCAGAGAGCTATGCTGGATATGCGTGAAGTATCAGTTTTTCTTCTCCCCTGCCGTTGAAGCAGAGAATAGAGTACCTTTCTGTTATCTGTTCCTCTGGAGGATCAGGAACTATAGCTCCCAGATGCTACACATGGTCCATGGTCCCCTGAACTGCCAGCTTCTTGGTGTGAGGGGTGCATAGACAAAGCAGATGATCAAATTCTAATGCATAGGCGTCTCTCATCACACTTAGGACCCAACTAGTCCGTTGTAATTTTTGATCCATTCCTCGTAAAGAGAGTCAAATAACCCTTGACGGCTGGAATGAGAGTGGACTGGCCTCACTTTATTATGACTTGGCTCCTCCAAGATTGGCTTCGGTCCACCATGAAAGGCCTGCCCGAGCTCTGTCTTTGTGGTTCTGAAGAGACTTTATTTTGGTGAAATCTCTATTATTATTCTGAAAATGGGAACGGGTTGGAAAGGATCTCCTTCCATTCTCTGGCCTGTCCTTTGGACATTCCGAGATGCATTACCAGTTACTCCAAGTCTTCTCCCAACAGGAGTTTGCCCTTGAATGAGAGAGCTCCTGTGACTTGGACTAGTCATCAGCCGACCAGTTTCTCAACAAAAGTAGTCTCCAGGCAGACACCACCTACATCAATCCTGGAAGGCATTCCAATTAGGTCATACAGGGAATCCGCCACATATGCTACAGCTGTCTCCAACAGCGCTGCTGCAGAAGTAGACACCTTTGCCTGCAAGTGTTGGACCCAACGCAAGCAAGCTCTTTGCATAAAGCTACTGTAAACAGCAGCACATATATCTAAAGCTGAAACCTCAAATATTCTCTTGAGATGGACTTCCAGCTTCTAGTCCTGAACATTCTTCAGCATGGCTGAGCCAACTACCAGAATGGTGGTCTTCTTGGTCACTACCAATACTGAAGCATCCACCTTTGAAAGCGTCAAAAGCTAGAGCATTTCTTCAGGCAATGGATATAATTTAGCCATAGCTCTACCAATCTTCAAGCTGGTCTCAGGAATGTCCCACTCCCTGACCACTAATTTCCTCACCGACTTAGCGAATGGAAAAGTCTTTGCCGGATCTCTCAAACCAACCAGGACGAGGTCCACTCCTTTTTGATCAGACTCTTCATGTGGAATCTTGATACCCAGCTCCTTAAGAACATGTGCAATCAAGGGCCAGAGTTCTTCCTTACAGAAAAGATGTACCACCTTAGAATCATCCTCTTTGGCAACTGGCATCTCCTCTGGACCATCCTCCGGCCCAGACAAGTCCGGAGTAGGCCCTGCCCCAGGAGAGACATCTGGTGAAGCCTCAAACTTCAAAGCCATCAGAATCCTCCTTGGAACTCTCGCCTGCTTTCCTGGCCAGATATGCCTTGTGCAAAAAGCAAGATGAAATCTGAAGAAAAAGCAAAGGAATTATCTGAATCCTGCCCCAGCTGGTCCTTCTCCGACTCAGAGGCTCCCTGCCTCTCCCCAGATACCTGCACAACTAGTGATAAAGTAGGTGGGGAATCTCCTACCTCTGCTGCCACTGCTACTTTCCCAAAAATGGCTGCCGTTCCCATGCTATCAGGAAAACCATCAATAGCAGACCTAGATGCCTCTGAAACTCTCTTGCGTGCAGCTGTTGCATTGCCTACCTCTGAACTGCCTTCCCTTCTAGAGATGCATTGGGAACACAGGCCAGCTCTGGAGAGACACGCATGCGACTCTCCACATGACTGAAAGCACTTGTCATGCACCACATCTCCCCCTCAGGCAGGAACTGCGTAGTGGCGAGAGTCACGCTTACGCCTGACAGGCAGTGCGCCACGAGCAGATAGTAGCCACGCAGCGCACTTACTACCTGCTCCCCGAGATCTCCAAGCAGCATGGACTAATATGCGACTGCCTGCACAAAAGGACACCAGACCTCCCACTCAAGAACTACTAGTTGCTTTTTGTTTTCTTCTTCTTCTTCTTTTTTTTTTTTAAACTTTAATGGCCAAAAATCCAGGAACTGGAAAAGAAAAAAAAATCAAATAATTCCCTTAAATGTCAGCTATCCAGCAGACCTGATGCAGTGGGTTCTCCTGGGGAAGCGGGAATTGGACCACCAGCTATCAGCCCCACAGAAACGAGGAATGAGCCAATGAAAGGGTCACCAACTCCCTTGTTCGTTCACCTCAAACCAGAAAGGATGGCCCAACCAGGACCTGACTCCTCTCCCTGGAGGAATCTTGAAGACTCTTCTTTTTTTTTAATTTACATATATTATCCAGACTGCAGATTTTACATCTCTATCATCTGCTGGAGACAGAGAAATACAGAGAAAAAGAAAATTAGGTCCTTACCTTTTGCTAATTTTCGTTCCTGTAGTACCGAGGATCAGTCCAGACTCCTGGGTTTTGCCCCCCCTCTAGCAGATGGAGACAGAAGTTTACAAACCAAACTCCGCCTATATCTAGGCTGGTGCCACCTACAGTCTGGCAGTATTACTTAATGTCAAAGCAGAACCACACCAAAAATCACGCACCCAATAATAATGAAATCACCTCAACAACGTTAGCAACCCCCCCAACTGGGGAACCGAACTCGAGGTATCAATGGTAACATATCTAGACTGAGAACATACAGAAAATACAGGCCCTTCAGGCATCAACCGAACGACTGGGTGGGACTCTGGACTGATCCTCGGTACTACAGGAACGAAAATTAGCAAAAGGTAAGGACCTAATTTTCTTTTCCCTGTACGTACCAGGATCAGTCCAGACTCCTGGGATGTACCAGAGCTTACCTTACTTGGGATGGGAGCCGGAGAGGCCTGCTCGTAGCACTCCTCCTCCAAACCCCGTCGACCCTGGTGCTTTTACATCCAACCGATAGTGCCGTGCAAACGTGTGGACCGATTTCCAGGTTGCCGCCCTACAGATCTCCTCTGGGGGAATGTGGTGACACTCCGCCCAGGAAGCGGCCTGGGCGTGGGTCGAGTGGGCTCGCAACCCAGCGGGTAACGACTTACCCTGCAAAAGGTACGCCGACCGAATGGTCTCGTTCAGCCGTCGAGCAATCGTAGTCTTGGAGGCTGCCTTCCCCCGCCGCGGACCCCCATAGAGAACGAAAAGGTGATCCGACAATCTGAATGCATTTGTGACCTCTAAATATCGCAGCAAGATGCGTCGGACATCTAACTTATGAAGATCCTTAGCCATAGGATCCGAAGCCTGCGCCTGCCCAAACGATGGCAACTCAACCGTCTGATTCATGTGAAAAGACAAAACTATTTTGGGCAAAAAGGATGGGACCGTCCGCAACGAAATTCCCGAGTCCGAAATCCGCAAAAAAAGGCTCTCGACACGACAGAGCCTGTAGCTCAGAAATCCGTCGCGCCGATACCATGGCCACCAAGAATACCACCTTCAAAGTTAGATCCTTGAGCGTAACCCTATGAAGAGGCTCAAAAGGGGCCGCACACAGGGCTTTAAGGACAACATTCAAATTCCAAGACGGGCAAGGCTGTCGAAACGGAGGACGCAAATGTCTCGCTCCTCGAAGAAAACGCACTACATCCGGATGCGCTGCTAACGACGCTCCCTGAATCCGTCCCCTCAAGGAACCTAGTGCTGCCACCTGCACCCGCAGGGAACTACAGGATAGACCCTTGGCCAAACCCTCCTGTAGAAAAAGAAGTATGTCCGAGATAGTCGCTCGAGTGGGTACCACGCCGCGCTCCAGACACCAGGACTCAAAAACTCTCCATACTCTGACATAAGCCAACGACGTAGACTTTTTACGGGAACGTAGAAGAGTAGAAACCACCGCTTCCGCGTATCCCTTTGATCTCAACCGTTGCCTCTCAAAAGCCATGCTGCTAGACAAAAGCGATCCACCAGGTCGAAACAAACGGGCCCCTGATGCAAGAGGTCCGGCAGAAACGGAAAACGAAGTGGCCCCTCGACCGTTAGGTTCAGTAGATCCGCGAACCATGGCCGTCTTGGTCATTCCGGAGCAACTACTATCACTTCCGAGGGGTGCTTCTCGATTCGACGCAGCACCCTGCCTATGAGAGGCCACGGAGGAAACACATAGACTAGCATGTCTGTCGGCCACGGGACCACCAGCGCATCTACTCCTTCCGCCGCCGCCTCCCGACGACAAGCAAAAAACCTGGGAGCTTTTGCGTTCTGGAACGTAGCCATCAGGTCTACCGCTGGTGTGCCCCACCGAGCACAGACGAGTTGGAATGCTTCGTCCGCGAGCTCCCACTCTCCGGGATCCAGCCAGTGGCGACTGAGAAAATCCGCCTGGATGTTTTCTACCCCGGCTATGTGAGAGGCCGCTATACTGGTCAGGTGGGACTCCGCCCATATCATCAACGACCGGGCTTCGGACGCTACCGCCTGACTCCTGGTTCCCCCCTGTCGATTGATGTAAGCCACCGTGGTCACATTGTCCGACAGAATCCTGACCGACTGACCTCGGATAAGCGGAAGGAACCGCAAAAGAGCCAGTCGCACCGCCCGAGTTTCCAACCGATTGATGGTCCACGATGCCTCTCGTGCCGACCACTGCCCCTGAACGGACTGTCCGAGACAGACTGCTCGCCAACCGAACAGACTGGTGTCCGTGGTAACCACCGTCCATGATGGAGTCTCCAAGGAGACCCCTTGACTCAACTTGTCCGGGCAGAGCCACCAGGTCAAGCTGTCTCTGGCGTCTTGTGTTAGTGGCAAGGGGAGGAAGAATTCCTCCAATACTGGGCTCCATCGGGAGAGCAACGCTGACTGTAACGGACGCATATGAGCGAATGCCCATGGAACCAATTCCAGTGTGGAGTTCATAGACCCCAATACCTGTAAGTAGTCCCAAACTACCGGTATCGTCTTTCTCAACAACCTTCAGATCTGTCCTTGCAACTTCACCATGCGCTCCTGCGTAAGCGCCACCGTGCCTCGACACGTGTCGAACGAAGCTCCCAAATACTCCAGGGATTGCGACGGAACCAAATGGCTCTTGGCCACATTGACCACCCAGCCCAGCGATCTCAGCAGCTGGAGGACTCGCTGGACCGCCGCTTGACAGAGCGCTTTGGACTTGGCTCGATTCAGCCAATCGTCCAAATATGGATGCACCAACAGTCCTTCCTCGCGGAGTCTCGCTGCCACCATCACCATAATCTTTGTGAACGTGCGAGGAGCCGTTGCCAGACCAAATGGCAACGCCTGAAACTGGAAATGCTGGCCCATTACCGCAAACCGAAGAAACTGTTGGTGGTCCGGCCGAATGCCAATGTGAAGGTATGCTTCCGTGAGATCCAGTGATACCAAGAACTCCCCCCTTCCTTACAGATGCGATCACCGAACGCAGGGTTTCCATCCGAAACCGAGGGATTCTCAGACACCTGTTGACTGCTTTTAGATCGAGAATGGGACGAAACGTTCCTTCCTTTTTGGGAACTACGAAGTAAATGGAGTATCGGCCCTTTCGGATCTCGTCGGGAGGCACCAGAACGATTGCCCCGAGATCTTGCAGTCGAACTAGCGTCGACCGTACCGCCGGTGCTTCTCTGAAAAACCGCAAGGCGACACTAAGAAACACCGGGACAGGTGGTGTGAAAAATCTAATGCGTAACCGTGCCTTATCACTTCTAGCACCCACTGATCCGACGTGATCCTGGTCCATTCCTCGTAAAAACGGCACAACCTGCCGCCAATCTTGGGTACGATGGAACGGACCAGCCTCACATCATTGTGCAGGCTTCCCGCCCTACACATTCTGACCGGCTCCCGGACGACTGAAACGGCGCCCACGAAAGGACTGAGAATAAGATTGCTGCCGGGTAGCACTGTGACGAAACGAGGAGGTCGATCCCCGAGATGACCGTGGCCGGCGACTGCCACGAAAACGAGGACGAGAGGCTGGAGCCCCACGGTATCTGGGCCTATCCTCTGGCAGGCGATGCACCTTATTCTCGCCTAAGGATTCAATCAGATCCTCCAATTCCTTGCCAAACAACAATTTTCCCTTAAAAGGTAAGGAGCCCAACCGTGCCTTGGAAGTCCCGTCCGCCGCCCAATGACGGAGCCATAGCAGCCGCCGCTACCGCTGATACCATAGTTCTGGCGGATGTGCGCAAAAGATCATAGAATGCATCTGCACTATAGGCAATGACCGCTTCCAAACGACTTGCCTGGTGCACTTCATCTGAGGACAACGACTCATTAGCTAAAAGCTGCTGCGCCCAGCGAAGACCTACTCTCAAAGAAAAATTACTGCAAATTGCCGCACGAATTCCCAGCGCCGAGACCTCAAAAATTCGCTTAAGCTGAACTTCCAACTTCCTATCCTGTAAATCCTTAAGCGCGGTACCACTGGTCACTGGGATAGTGGTCTTCTTGGTTACCGCTGCTACCGCCGAATCTATTCTCGGTAAGCGCAACAACTCAAGCACATCCTCCGGCAGTGGATATAACCTATCCATGGCTTTTGCCACCTTCAGCCCCAAATCTGGAGTATCCCACTCCTTAAAAAGCAAATCCGAGGCCGAGAAATGCAATGGAAATGCTGAAGGAGGACCCCGGAGCCCCAACACAACCGGATCCGTCTGACTGAGACGCGACTCGACCTGCGGAAGCGGGATTCCCAGCTCCCCCAGAATCTCCGGAATGAGAGGCCCCAGTTCGTCCTTGCTAAATAATCTGACGACCTTCGGATCATCTCCCTCAGCTCCATGAGGCGGGCCCGAGCCTTAGGATCCCGTTTCTCCATCCCCCTCCACCCCCCTCGGGGGTTGGGACGTGAAATCTTGCTCCTCCATTGGCTCCTCCGGCTCCTCAGATTCCGTGGAGGAGTCTTGCTGGCCCCCGACCCCCCGGGACCGCAGGGGTCGGACCCTGGCTGGACCCTCCGCCCCCAGCCCGGACTTGGCCCGTTTGCCGGACGTTGAACCTAACTCCAAGGGCGGATTTCCCTGGGTCCTCTTCCGGGCCATGCGGCGGGCCTTAAAGGCCTTGTGCATGAGCAGCACAAATTGCGAGTTAAAAGAGGAGTCAGACGACCCCTCATCGTCCCCCCCTTCCACGGGGGAATCCTCGTTGCTGCCAAGGGGCCTCGCAGGACTCATTCCCCCAGCCGGTCTCTGCTGGGGTGATAACCTTGGCGGAGCCTCAGCCCCGTTGTCCCTTAGTCCCGCGTTTTTCTCGGCTCTCCGAGGCGAGAAAATGGCTGCCGTTCCCGCCAACGAGGTCCACAAAATGGCGGCCGCCACCGGTGCCGACGAAGACGACCCCCCCCGAAAACCTTGAGGGAGCCGCGATGGACCCGGCACGAGGTTTCTGACCCCCCCCGGGCCCCCGACGCCAGCGCCGATCCTCCCTCTCCCCCTCCCACACACTCGGAACAAAGGCTGTCTCTGGACAGCCGTGCTGCCGCGGACCCGCAGGCCCGGCAAGCCGCTTGGCGAGGCATGCTCCGCCGCGGCGCGAAGAGGAGAGCCCGCGCACAAAAACTGAACAGAGGGCCCTCCCCCCGCCCCGGCCTGCCGCAGGAGAGAGAGAGAGAGAGAGAGAGAGAGAAAAAGAAGCGCGCCCAGAACCCCGGCCGGACAGCCCACAAGAAACAAAACCAAACTTTTTTTTTTTTCTACCTCGTGTCCGGAGCCAGCTGGGGGGAGTGAGCCGGCCCCACCGGTATCACCCCCAAGTCTGAATCGCCGGGTATGGGGCTCCCCCACTCCTCGGCTGCCTCGACCAGGAGGAACAGTCCCTTCAGGACCTTACCCTCCCCTGGGAGGCGGGGACAGGGACCAGCAGGAAAGCCTCTGCGGTCCTCCTTTCAGTCCCAACACCTACCTTTCTTTACTTTCCTAAATTTTTTTTTTTTTCAAACTCAAAACTATTTTAACTAATCAAAAATTTTTTTTTTTTCACTACCGCCTAATCCTAGGCCCAAAAACACAGACTGTAGGCTTTTGCACCCTCTCCACCTGCTAGGAGACAGAAGAATACTGGCAGACTGTAGGTGGCACCAGCCTAGATATAGGCAGAGTTTGGTTTGTAAACTTCTGTCTCCATCTGCTAGAGGGGGGGCAAAACCCAGGAGTCTGGACTGATCCTGGTACGTACAGGGAACTGCAGGTAGCACACTCAGTTATATGCAGCGACAGTGAAACTTTTTTTCTGTCTCCATCTGCTGGCAGGGAGGCAAAACCTAGGAGTCTGGACTGATCTGGATATGAACATTAACAGTCGATTTCTGCAACTCCACCTTAATAATGGTTAATGGACTTTTCCTCCAGGAACTTGTCCAAACCTTTTTTAAACACAGCTACACTAATAGCTTTCATCACATCCTTTGACAACAAATTCCAGAGCTTAATTATGCATTGAATAAAAAAAACATTTTCTCTTATTAGTTTTAAATGTATTACCTAGTAACTTCATTGTGTGTGCCCTGATTTTTGTACTTTTTGAAAGAGCAAACAAATGATTGATGTTTACTCTGTCCATTTCACACATTATTTTATAGACCTCTATCATATCTCTCCTCAGCCATCTTCTCCAAGCGGAAGAGTCCTAACCTCTTTAGCCTTTCTTCATAGCGGAATTGTTCCATCCCCTTTTATCATTTTGGTTGCTCTTCTCGTTGGACAACTTTTGCATAAAAAGGCATTTTCTTTTTAGGTGGCTTTATCAATGTTACAGTGCTTAGTAAGATTTTAAAGCAGCTGCACTAGGTTTGATTCCTCCAGATATCCAATGGCTCTATTGAATTCATTCCGAGATTACATTACTTCTGGTCAATATTGATGTGAACCTTTTGCACGTGCAAAAGAAGTGCACCCTTTATAACTGTCATACTCCCTCAGTCTTTTTCCTTATGGGCACATTTCAGCTGTCTGATACAGTTTCAGTAATACCTACTTGGGTTGTGAGAAACGGAAGACGGAGATGCTCCAGTTTACTTAAATTTATAAAAGCAGCCCAAGATTTCAAAAACATCTGGCATGAAATACAGAATCAAAACAGCATAGAAGCAGGATACGAAACAAGGAATACGAGTTTCCAAATCTTGTGTTTTGCACTCCTGCCAATTCATTTATGACACTGTTTTCCCAGTACGTTTATTAGTGACCCTCTCCCTGAACAGGTTTGGCTGAATCCTGCAGGAGTACAGGTACTCCAGCAAGAAGCTCCTACCACATTTCAGTCAAACCCAACCATGAAGAGGCCCTGATTCATGCCTACTGATGAACAGAGGGACAAACATGGCAATAGCAATAGGCACTCTTCATTGAGAAAACATCTAAAAAGGAATCTTATTGATTTTAACTGCCAGCTAAACTGCTGCATATATAAAGTGTTGCAGGGAGGAGTGGGATATGATGGACGTACAGGGGCAGGGAGGTGAAAGGATGCACTAGAGTCAGAACGAGGCTCTCTAGATCACTTACCAGTTGTCATAAAGGGTGCAGAAGAAGCCCTGCATTCTTTCCAGCACAGTCTTATACACAGGCGAGTCGTACAACTCCAGGAGAGGCTGAGGCAGGCCTGAGAGCAGAAAGATGACATACGCACATTATGCTCCACATAAAGCTTATTTTCTTTTCTATTTTTACTTTGAATTTCAATAAAAACTAAGACAGTCAATAATGCACATTTGCCTGGATCGTGGCCTAGGAATCACAAGAAACTTGCTATCTGATAACCCACAATCCAGTGGGAGCACGGAGAGGAGATGATCACCTTGATGGTGCCTGAAAGGAATCAGTAAGTTCTGCTTGGGAAATTCTTTTTTTTTTTTTTTTTAAAGTATTGGGATGAAGTTAACTATTGGGGAATATTATTTACTGTGTTTGTGCTTTAAATAGTCAGCAAGGCAGCGAATAAACAGAAGTCAGACTGTTTGTATTTTTTGTATTTTCCAGCTCTCCCACCTCATCATTTAATTTATAGGCAGCTGCCATTTTCACACTAAAAAAACCCCAAACTCCTGCCCCCCCCCCCCAAAAAAAAACAACCCCAGCCTTAACTTCACAAATTCCCCACACCTTATTGAGAGTTTGATCATTCCCCTGTAGGCCACTACCAGACATATAGTGAATTCACTAAATCATTTAAAGGACGCTAATTAGACACATTCCTACTCCCACAGCAACCTAAAATTTAACTAGGAACTGAAGAAATTTGAGATGAACATATTTATTTATATATATTATTGTCATAACATATCATTTAACTGTTCTTCTTACCACTGTTACTCCATATATTTACTGTACATAAGAACATAAGAAAATGCCATACTGGGTCAGACCAAGGGTCCATCAAGCCCAGCATCCTGTTTCCAACAGAGGCCAAACCAGGCCACAAGAACCTGGCAATTACCCAAACACTAACAAGATCCCAATGCTACTGATGCAATTAATAGCAGTGGCTATTCCCTAAGTAAACTTGATTATTAGCTGTTAATGGACTTCTCCTCCAAGAACTTATCCAATCCTTTTTTGAACCCAGCTACACTAACTGCACTAACCACATCCTCTGGCAACAAATTCCAGAGCTTTATTGTGCGTTGAGTGAAAAAGAACTTTCTCCGATTAGTTTTAAATGTGCCCCATGCTAACTTCATGGAGTGCCCCCTAGTCTTTCTACTATCCGAAAGAGTAAATAACCGATTCACATCTACCCGTTCTAGACCTCTCATGATTTTAAACATCTCTATCATATCCCCCCTCAGTCGTCTCTTCTCCAAGCTGAAAAGTCCTAACCTCTTTAGTCTTTTCTCATAGGGCAGCTGTTCCATTCCCCTTATTTTGGTAGCCCTTCTCTGTACCTTCTCCATCGCAATTATATCTTTTTTGAGATGCGGCGACCAGAATTGTACACAGTATTCAAGGTGCGGTCTCACCATGGAGCGATACAGAGGCATTATGACATTTTCCGTTTTATTCACCATTCCCTTTCTAATAATTCCCAACATTCTGTTTGCTTTTTTGACTGCGGCAGCACACTGAGCCGACGATTTCAATGACACCTAGATCTCTTTCTTGGGTTGTAGCACCTAATATGGAACCCAACATTGTGTAATTATAGCATGGGTTATTTTTCCCTATATGCATCACCTTGCACTTATCCACATTAAATTTCATCTGCCATTTCGATGCCCAATTTTCCAGTCTCACAAGGTCTTCCTGCAATTTATCACAATCTCCTTGTGATTTAACTACACTGAACAATTGTGTGTCATCTGCAAATTTGATTATCTCACTCGTCGTATTTCTTTCCAGATCATTTATAAATATATTGAAAAGTAAGGGTCCCAATACAGATCCCTGAGGCACTCCACTGTCCACTCCCTTCCACTGAGAAAATTGTCCATTTAATCCTACTCTGTTTCCTGTCTTTTAGCCAGTTTGCAATCCACGAAAGGACATCGCCACCTATCCCATGACTTTTTACTTTTCCTAGAAGCCTCTCATGAGAAACTTTGTCAAACGCCTTCTGAAAATCCAAGTATACTATATCTACTGGTTCACCTTTATCCACATGTTTATTAACTCCTTCAAAAAAGTGAAGCAGATTTGTGAGGCAAGACTTGCCCTGGGTAAAGCCATGCTGACTTTGTTCTATTAAACCATGTCTTTCTATATGTTCTGTGATTTTGATGCTTAGAACACTTTCCACTATTGTTCCTGGCACTGAAGTCAGGCTAACCGGTCTGTAGTTTCCCGGATCGCCAGGTGAGCCAAGCAGTATGTGATTAGCAAATTGACAATTACGAACTGGAAATTGTCAAAAGTTTATATATACAGTGGCCTACAAGTGACTTAGCACTGTGTATGTTTTTTGCAGAGAAACATCCATCTAATAATTTGTACAGTTGCATAGCATGAAGTTATAACACTATCCATGCTTGGGAACTTCTGAAACATTCATCTTGCTCCCTGAGGGTCTACCAGATAACTGGTTGTGGCAGCTGTAAGCAGCAGTAAATTGTGGTGACAATTTCTTAATTAGAAAAGATGCTCTCCTTTTTAGGATGTTTATAGCATTATATTTCTGTGGGGAATATTTGAACCTCATTTACTTTTAGACTGCTCTGATATGTGATTATCTGCTAATGGGTCGAAAGGAAAGTTATATGTGCCTCAGCTATCTTCAAGGCCAGAAGAGACCTTATTATATGCTGACCATTAAATGGAAAGTTTCAGGAAGAAAGAATCTGTTACCCAAGATGGCATTCTTCTCCACCTCCAGCATGTCTAGTGTCCGGGAGAAAGGCTCAGCCAACCTACCCATCATCTCTGGCAGGTACAGATTGTTGTGAGTCCTGGGAAGAGATAAAATGGTTTGTTTCATGCACATACTGCCACAATTCCTTTTAACCACTGAATAAGAGGGTCCCCCTTGGTGCGCATACGAAGCCTTGAAAGGATGGCACCAGTGGACATAACAGATTCAATCTGCGTTTCTTGCATGATTTCCGCCTATTAACACATGGAGAAAGAGAGAGGAACCAAGCACTTCAGGGGTTCAGCCTCACTGCAGGCCCATCACCTGCTATACCCAGAGCTCCTGAATGATCCTCAGGAGTGGCTGCAAGAGAATCAGGAGTTAAGCAAGACCTCTTCTGGACCTAGCACATCTGGCCTGAAGATCCTGATTTCTTTCTTTAAAGGGTAGAGAGATCAGGGTGAGAGGAGCACATAATTTAAGGGAGAAAGAGGAGGTTACAATGTAGCTGCACCAGCTCCTAACTCTCCCCTGCATACAAGCTTATAGTAGTACTGGAGGCACTTGTGTCAACAGTAGGGTCTTACCAGCGAGAACAGAGTACACAAATAGCTCTGGGATGTGCATGTATAGGATTTCTCTCAAGTGAGCACATGTGTGCACTATCTTTGCTTCTCTGAAGACAAGAAGTTCACTGAAGTCACACAAGTAGGACTCTTTTTAATAATAAAAAAAAAATGTGACAAGACCAACAGATGGGTGTACATGATTTTGCTAAGTTAAAAATCCTTTTTATGATTTAGCATTTTTTTAAACATAGAAACATAATGAGCATTTCAAGGAGGAGACTGGCTCTACTCAAAGACACCATGGAGAACGCCAGTGTAAAGGAAGTATCCTGCTGAGAGGTCATGTCTAAGTAGTAATGGGATGTAATGTCACAGCGTTGTAAACCTTAGATGGGAAACCAATGGCACCACAGCCCTAACATTAAAGGCCTTGAGTTGTTCTTCTCAAGACAAGACAATGCAATCTCCTGTCCAATTTGGAATGGTATGTCTCTGCAATACAAGGCCTGTCGGCCAAAAGAAACAAAAACAAAGTTAATACACGCCAGGCAAGAGATAGTCTCTTGCAGTCCAAAATCCAACCCCACCTTAGGAAAACACTTGGGATGCTGTGAAGAAAAGTGATGTTTACCAGTAGCAGGTGTTCTCCGTGAACAGCAGAACAAACAGCCACACAAAATTGGTGATGTCATCTAATGGTTATCCTTTTACATGCTGGTGATAAACAATGGCACTTAAATGTACTCTGACTAAAATTGTGCATGACAATAGTTGTATAACATCTTGGGGGCCAGTTTTCGTGCTAACAGCACTTATTTTTGTGGACGTTGTAAACTGAATTACTTGGTTTTCAACATCCAAGCTATTAACGCTAGTGACTAGAGATGAGGTGAAGGACTGTTCCATTGGAAATACTAGAATTCATATCAGTCCAGCAGCCAGGGAGACTGTCCAATTCAACTTATAAAGTTCTTTATTCTTGCTCTAAACACTATTTTTAGATTTTAACAAGAATAAAGATATAATGGTTGTTGCTAAACTTGATCCCTGCACTAGACAAAATATGAGGAAAATACTTAAGTTTAAGCAATCCTTATATATGCATAATACCACTATGCCAAAGTTGAAGAATTAATTATGTCTAATAGAAAATAGATATAAAAAAGAGTCATCCTTGCTTGTGGTAACAAAGTATGCTGCACTCATACGTATTTGCGATTAGAACCTGAGTCATGCTGACTTGTTAATCAGTCATGATCTGAGACATCTTAAGACGTAATGATGAAATAAAATGCAAGAAGTGAAATTATATTGGTTAATCTGACTTTTTTCTGAACAATGATTCTGTAAGACAATAAAGAGTATATAAGACTGATTATATGTATTAGATTTCAATTCTCATGCAATATTACAATGAATAATAGAATAAAAGTAGATGCTTATACTGCTTTAATGACTTGTCTATTTCTATTGTGAACCAGGATAGAAGGAACATTCTTTTTAATTCCACAGATGATGTCAAACCTTATTCCAACAAAGAACTTTATATCAGGCAGTTTTAATTTTTTTTTTGTGACCACCTTATTGTGCTTGCATGGAAATTTATTATTGATTTTCCCTCCGCAGTATAGGAAAAAGGGGAGCAATGGAGAAATTACTTACCTGATAATTTCGTTTTCCTTAGTGTAGCCAGATGGACTCAGGACCAGTAGGTATTGTGCTCTTCTGCTGCAAATGGGAGACTGAGTCAGATTTCAAAGCTGACGTCATCCTAGGTACATATACCCCTGCACTGACCTCACTTACTCAGTATCATCTTCGAAAAGCCAATGTGGATATATCTTTCCTTAAATAACTTGCTTAAACTTGATTAAAACTTGACTGGTTCAACTGATTTCCAAACTGGAGACCGCCAGTGCACTCAACCGATTAACGCTGACACCGGATAACTAGGGATAGGCCGTGGCTTACCTGTATTTGCTTAGTCTCGAGGCTTGTTATCCGAGATTCTCCTTTTCTGGGGCAGTCATGGGTGGGATGCTGAGTCCATCTTTCTACACTAAGGAAAACGAAATTATCAGGTAAGTAATTTCTCCATTTCCTAGCGTGTAGCCAGATGGACTCAGGACCAATGGGTATAGTGTACTCCTGATAGCAGTTGGAGACAGATCAGATTTCAATCTGACGTCAGCCCTACTACAATATACCCCTGCAGGAAGTGCAGCTCTTCATTATTCTCCTCAAAAAGCATTGTGGATATATGTATGACTGAATAATTTGAATAACTTGATTAACTTTATAACTTGGTTAACTTGATTAACTTTATAACTTGGTTAACTTGAACCGGTTGAACTGGTTATAGCTGGAGACCGCCAATGCCCTCAACCGAGAAACATCGACACCCGGTAGGATGGGTGTCCTAGCTGGAGGAAGGCATGGTTTTACCCGTGAATCACTCGCTCTCGGGGATGTCACCCTAGAATTTCATGAGTAACGGCAGCCGTGGGTGGGATGCGGAGTCCATCTGTCTACACTAAGGAAAATGAAATTATCAGGCAAGTAATTTCTCCATTTCCTAGCGTGTAGCAGATGGACTCAGGACCAATGGGATGTACAAAAGCTACTCCCGAACCGGGTGGGAGGCTGCCCGTGACCTACTTAGTACTGCCCTTGCAAATGCTGTGTCCTCCCAAGCCTGAACATCCAGGCAGTAAAACCTGGAGAAGGTGTGGATGGAGGCCCATGTCACCGCCCAGCAGATCTCAGCGGGTGACAGCATCTTGGTTTCCGCCCAGGACACTGCCTGGGCTCTAGTAGAATGGGCCTTGACTTGTAAAGGCAGTGGCGTGCCTGCTTCTACGTAGGCCGCCTTGATGACTTCTTTGATCCAGCGGGCCATGGTTGCTCACGAGGCCGCTTCCCCTTGCTTCTTCCCGCTGTGAAGGACGAACAGATGGTCCGTCTTTCGTACGGATTCCGACCTTTCCAGATATCGGACTAGGAGTCTGCTGACGTTGAGATGGCGTAGGCTGCGAGAGGCTTCCGAATTCTTATGCTCATCTGGCGATGGTAGCGAGATACCACTTTGGGGAGGAACGACGGAACTGTGCATAACTGGACGGCTCCCGGGGTGAGTCTGAGGAACGGCTCCCGGCAGGACAGTGCTTGTAGCTCGGATATACGACGGGCCAAACAGACTGCCACCAGGAAGGCTGTCTTCAATGTTAATAGTTGGAGAGACAGGGCGCGAAGAGGTCTGAAGGAAGCTCCTGCTAAGAAATCTAGGACCAGGTTGAGGTTCCAAAGAGGCACCGGCCACTTTAGGGGTAGTCGGATCTGCTTGACTCCTTTCAGAAAGCAAGAGATATCTGGGTTAGAGGCTATGCTGCCGCTCTCGCTCTTGGTTCCGTAGCATGACAATGCGGCCACCTGTAACTTGATGAAGTTGAGACAATCCCTTCTGTAGACCGTTCTGCAGGAATTCCAAAATCGCAGGAATTTTGACTGAGCGTGGAACGATGTTGCAGTCCTCACACCAGGCTTCGAATACTCTCCAAATCCTTATGATGTTAGGGATGTGGAGAACTTGCATGCTCGGAGCAGGGTTTCAATTACTGCCCCTGAGTATGCGCTCTTCCTCAGGCGAGTCCTCTCAATGGCTAGACCGTAAGAGAGAATCGAGCTGGATCCTCGTGGAGGATCAGATCTTGTTGGAGCAGGTCTCTGTGTGGAGGTAGTGGGAGGGGGCTCCCTGACAGCAGCCTTCGCATGTCTGCGAACCACGGTCTTCTTGGCCAGTCTGGGGCCACTAGAAGTACTGGTCCCCTGTGGTGTTCTATCTTGTGGATGATTGCGCCCAATAGGGGCCACGGTGGGAAGGTGTATAACTGAGTCTCCTGTAGCCAGGTCTGTACCAGGGTATCGATTCCCTGGGACTGGGGTTCCCGCCTGCGGCTGAAGAAGCTGGGCACTTGGGCGTTGGACCGGTTTGCCAGGAGGTCCATGGTTGGTGTTCCCCAACGACTTACTATCAATTGGAATGCTGTGGTCGACAGCTTCCATTCTCCTGGGTCTAGACTTTCTCTGCTGAGGTAATCTGTAGCGACATTGTCTTTCCCCGCGATGTGGACGGCCGAGATCTCTTAAAGGTTCACTTCCGCCCATGACATTAGGGGTCTATTTCCAGAGACACCTGTTGGCTTCTCGTTCCTCCCTGACGGTTGATGTAGGCCACTGTTGTGGGGTTATCTGACATTACTCTGACTTGTCTCGGAGTCTGTGACCGAACCATAGGTAGGCTAGACTGACTGCCCGGGCCTCTAGGCGATTGATGTTACAACCAGACTCTTCTTTGTTCCATTGCCCCTGGGCGGTTAGCTCCTGGCAGTGTGCCACCCCATCCTCGTAGGCTGGCATCCGTGATGAGAAGAATCCAGGATGGTGAGGATAGTCTCATTACTGGCTCAGATGGCCTTCTTGTAGCCACCATCGTAGTTGGGTCCGAACTCTGTCCAGGAGCTGAAGACATACGGTGTAGTTCTGGGACAGTGGATTCCATCGTGATAGTAGTGAGCGCTGTAGGGGTCTCATGTGAGCTCTTGCCCATGGCACTACTTCCAGTGTGGATGCCATGAGGCAGAGGACCTGTAGGTAGTCCCATGCTGTGGGGCGAAGTTCGCTCAACAGGGTTTGCAACTGGGTCATCAATTTCGATCTCCTTGTCTGTGTCAGGGTGACATTGTCTTGTTTGGTGTCGAACAAGACTCCCAAGTATTCTAGAGATTGGGAGGGCTGCAGACTGCTCTTGTTTGTGTTGACCACCCACACGAGGCTCTCCAGTAGAGTTTTGACTTTGTTGGTTGCCTGTGGCTTTCCTCTGGGGATTTTTCCCTGATCAGCCAGTCGTCTAGATAAGACTGTACGAGGATTCCTTCCTTCCTCAGTGTTGCTGCCAATTCCACCATGATCTTGGTGAACATCCGGGGGGCTGTGGCTAACCCGAATGGTAGTGCCCGGAACTGGTAGTGACGGTCCAGGATCGTGAAGTGTAAAAAACGCTGATGCTCTTGATGGATCGGAATGTGTAGGTAGGCTTCCGACAGGTCCAGGGATGTAAGGAACTCTCCCGGTTGTATCGCCCTTATTACTGAGCGTAAGGTTTCCATGCGGAAGCGAGGAATCTTCAGGTGGTGGTTGACCGCCTTGAGGTCCAGGATGGGTCTGAACATTCCTTATTTCTTGGGAATGATAAAATAGATGGAATAATGCCCAGTATTTATTTGTTGTGCAGGCACCGGTGTTATAGTCTCTAAGGCTAGCAATCTGGTCAGTGTAGCTTCCACTGCCATCCTCTTGGAAGGGTCGTGGCAGGAGGATTCCACAAACTTGTCCGGAGGGAGGTGGTGGAAATCCAGGTAATATCCCTCTCGATTGATGGCTAGGACCCACTTGACCGAAGTTATCTCGACCCATCTTTGGTAGAATAGGGCAATTCTGCCCCCATGGCTTCTTCCTTTGGACGGGTCAGCTGATTTTCATTGTGGGGTGCAGCTAGGGACCCGGGCCCGAGCTGGCTCCCCTTTTGTTGTGCTTGTTCCGAAAGAACTGGCTCCGGCCTGCGGGGGGGGGGGGGGGGGGGGGGGGGGGGGGGGGGGGGCTGCTTGATATGTGCTTTTGTATGGGTTGAAGCTCTGTGATCCTCTGCCTCTGGGAATTCGGAGGAAGGGTTGCTGGTTTCTCTTATTCCTGTCCTCCAGAAGCCGCAGCAGTGGGGATTCACCCCATTTGTTGTCTACTTTCTCTAGTTCGCTTCCGAACAGGAGGGTTCCCTTGAAGGGCATCCTTGTGAGTCTCGTTTTGGAAGATGCATCGGCTGACCAGCTTCGGAGCCAGAGTTGTCTTCTGGCTGCCACGGCTGATGACACTCCTCTAGCTGCGGTGCGCACCAGGTCAGAAGCGGCATCCGTGAGGAATGATACTGCTGGTTCCAGGGCTTCCCCAGGAGTGTTGTTCCTGGTCTGTGATAAGCAGGGGCGTGTCACCACGGCACAGCAGGCCGTGATCTGTAGAGACATATCGGAGACCTCAAAGGACATTTTGAGGATGGATTCCAGAGGTCTGTCTTGAGCATCCTAGAGTGCTGCTCCTCCCTCCACTAGGATAGTAGTGCGCTTTGAAACCACGTAGACCATGGCATCCACTCTCGGACACGCCAGGAGATCTTTGGCAGCTGAGTCCAGAGGGTACATAGCTGCCAGAGCATGCCCCCCTTTGAATGTAGTCTCCGGGGCATCCCATTCCAGGTCAATTAGCTGCTGGACGGCTTGTAATAGTGGGAAATGACGGGAGGTCTGGCAGAGTCCCTCTAGTAGGGGATTCGTCTTAGGGTCCCCTGAGGCACTTGTGCCCGGGACAGCAAGCTCCTTCAAGCTGTGTGTGACCAGGTCTGGAAGCTCGTCCTTGGTGAAGAAGCATCTCATGGTTTGGTGGGGCTCTGTCCCCGGAGGGAGTTCCCCTTCCTCCAGGGGTTCTGAATCCTCATCTGAGTTGTCTGTGTCCCCGAAGGTGGGGCTTCTGGGAGGTGGGATCACTTCCCTGGGCATAGAGGGTCACGGCATGTTGAGGTCCTCTGGTGGAGCTTGTGGCTGTTATTATCGAAGGCTCCGGTTGCATAACGGAAACCTGGCTGAAACCCTCAGACACCGCAATAATAAACCAACTTCCAACGCAAACGTACGACATATTCTCTCTTCCCAGACTGAAAAAGAGGGGAGGAGGAATCCTCCTTGCAACTAAAAAAGACCTCAGGTTCTCACACCATCCGGTCCATCATCAACTGTTCACTCTCTCAAGGTGCCTTCCCTGAAGACCTCAAACAGGCCTCTCTCAAACCACTCTTAAAAAAACCAAACTTGGAACCAAATGACCCTAACAATTACCGACCTATAGCCAATCTTCCTTTCATTGCCAAGATTATGGAAAGGCTGGTGAATTCCCAATTATCAGACTACATTGAAGATAACAAACTGCTATACGCCTCGCAATATGGATTCCGCAAGAACCTAGGCACAGAATCCCTCCTCACCTCCCTCACAGACCTCCTTACTCTTGGCATAGACAAAGGACAATCCTTCATATTGGTCCTTCTAGATCTTTCAGCAGCCTTTGATACCGTCAATCATTCTATTCTCTTAAACCAATTATCTACAATAGGAATTTCTGGATTGGCGCTCTCCTGGTTCAAATCGTTTCTCACTAACAGAGGTTATAAAGTTAAAATCCAAAATAAAGAATCATCACGTTTCGACTCGACCATTGGAGTCCCTCAAGGCTCCTCTTTATCCCCTACACTCTTTAACATTTACCTCATGCCTCTTTGTCAACTCCTCACCAACCTCAACTTAAATCACTTTCTTTATGCAGACGACATACAAATACTGATCCCCATCAAAGAATCTTACTCAAAAACACTTGATTTCTGGGAGTCCTGTCATCAAGAAATCAAAAACCTCCTCAACAGCCTAAATCTGGTTCTTAACTCCAATAAAACAGAACTATTACTCATTTCTCCGGAGAACAACAATCCTTCAACTTGTCTTCCAACCAACCTACAAACTACTCAAGTAAGAGATCTAGGTGTTCTAATTGACAATAAACTAAACTTCAAAGCCCACATAAACAAAACAACCAAAGACTGCTTCTATAAGCTGCATGTTTTAAAAAGGATAAGACCCCTCTTCCACACCAAAGACTTCAGAACCATCCTCCAAGCTCTCATATTCTCCAAATTAGACTATTGTAACTCTACGTTACTTGGCCTCCCCTCCTCCTACACCAAACCGCTCCAAATGGTCCAAAATGCAGCAGCCAGACTACTAACTAACACCAGGAAGAGAGACCATATCTCCCCAGTCCTAAAAGACCTCCACTGGTTACCAATTCATTTCAGAGTAATTTACAAATCTATCACCTTAATATACAAAATCATTCACCATCACACTACAATTGACCTACAAATTCCTTTACGTCCACACATATCCACAAGACCGACCAGAGAAGCTTACAAAGGATGCCTCATTGTTCCACCTACCAAAACCACTAACCACAGTACCTTAAGACACCGAGCCTTCTCCACAGCAGGCCCACAATTATGGAACACTATCCCACCAGATCTCAGAAATGAGCCATGCCTCCTAACTTTTAGGAAAAGACTTAAGACATGGCTGTTTAGGCAAGCCTTCCCGAACTCCACTTAACACGCCAACCATTAAAGACTCCACTCAGCAACTATATATTTCGGATTATGTATATATACTGTACTATTGTATATAATTAACCTCCTCTTTCTCTCTCTATTTTTCCTCCTCCCAGTTTACAGCCCCTGTTAATTGTAACTGCATCTCTTCATCACGTTTAGTTATGTTCTTGGTTTGTTCTTCACACCCCTGTTTCATGTAAACCGGCATGATGTGAACGCTTTCATGAATGCCGGTATAGAAAAACCTTAAATAAATAAATAAATAAATAAATGTGGACGAAGGTATGCAGACCTTTGAAGAATTCCACCCAGGAGATAGATGCTGGATCTAAATTCAGAGGCGCCGTGTCCCTGGGGAGCCGCGTTTGAGTGAGTGTCCCGCTGGGAGATGCTAGGTCCGGCGTACTGCTCGAGAGGCTGGAACCCGGCACCGGCTGGGGAGGGCCATGGACTGGATCCCCTAGGGCCTCCTCGCACTGTATACACAGGGACGTGGCCTCCTCATGGTGCAGCTCTAATGTGGCATGCTGGACAAAGGCCCTGAGCCTTGAGTTTCTTTTCCGGTGGTGCCATGGCTTGTGCGCGTAAAATACAGTTATGCGCTCCGGTGCGTCGAAGTTGTGTGCGTAGATTTGGTGCATGCTCAGGAGATGTGCGCACTGTTGTGTGCACAGATCTAAGTTATGTGCTCGAAACAGGAAGCGAGTGGCTATGCGCGTCGCTTGTGCGCACGGTACTTGGGCGCGCGACGTTGTGCGCACAAGGTATTTGTGCGCACAGCTCGCCTCTGTGCACACGGATCGGGACGGCAGACAGGGCAGCTAACAGATCAAAATGGTGACGGCAACTACCTCGGAGGGTCTCCACGTGGGAGGACCCTCGGATCTGACCGGGGTCTAGCCCTGCTAGGGCAGAACAACCCGGTGGCACTGGTCCCGGCTGGCGACCCGTGCGACTCCTCGAGCTTCGGAGACCGGAGACTTTTAAATAGATTTCTACCTCAGCGCTTCCCGGTCTCGTTCCGGGCGGTCTCCTGCTGCGGGGGGAGAGGGAAAATACCTTCACCGCCGCGCTCGAAGTTGCACCCGCTGCCTCTCAGCCTCACCTGATGTCGGGGGGCTAGGTCCCCGCCGAGGGTCAGCCGCTGGACCGAGGCTTACCTCCAAGGGATCGCGGAAATCACCTCAGGAATTCTCAACTGGGGGAGGGACCCAATGGGTTTCATCGCAGGAGAGCGGGGCTTGTCTGTAGAGGTAAGATTTCTTCTTATTTTGGTTTTCTTTGATAAAATTGTTCTAACGCTGTGCGAACGTGCATACAGTCCCTAACTGCTATGGAGAAGGAAAATACTGAAGAGCTGCACTTCCTGCAGGGGTATATGTACTAGGGCTGATGTCAGATTGAAATCTGATCAGTCTCCAACTGCTATCAGAAGTACACGATACCCATTGGTCCTGAGTCCATCTGCTACACGCTAGGAAAATCTTCATTTGTTTTGTATGTCTTGTTGTGTTTTTTCTTAAGATGGAATCAATTCCTAAATTGGAGTAATTTCTTTTTGTAAGTTTTAAGTATCTTTTTTTTATTTTTTATATTTTTTGAGAGTTTATGCAGAGAAAGAGATAGAAAGATGATTCTTATTTCAAAGTTGGAAGAAAGCACTTCTCAGTGCCTTCTATAGCCCGACATAACATTTTTTTTAAGAGAATGACAATCAAGAATTAAATGACAATTATTTTGAAAAAATATTACTAAACATGATGCAAACCTACAGTTCCCAGAAAAAAAAAAGATTGAGTTAGAAAAAAACAAACAGAGAAAATACAGAAAGCAGAAATTAACTAATTCGAATTGAAAAACAGGGAAGAGAAGTCTATACAGACGTAGTTAAATGATTCAAATACAAAGTCTTTTGTATTTAAGGACCCATTGGACTTTACAAACTGATTAACCTAAAATTGATCAGAGCATTAAGAGAAAAGATTTTGGAATGCAAAATAGAGGTTATGACCCATGTTATAATTGAAAATATTTAAAAAGAGAACTCTCTTTTATAAAGTATTCGTCAGTTCCCTTCATACTTTCTACCTCTTCTTCCTACTTTGTAGAATCAATTTGTGCTGTTCAATGCAGCTCAGCTACTGATATGGTTATTCTGACAATATCTTGAAAGCCCATTTAAAACTTTAAGCTAATAAGTAGGGAAAATGACTTTCTGGTAAAAACTGAATAGCTAGTTTTATTATAAAAATGTATTTTTACCCTAAATAATGTTCTAGTTTATATTTTTGCATGATTAAGCCAGGGGAGACAGGGGGAGACAGGAAGTGGAATGCCCTTCCGGAGGAAGTGGTGAAGTCTAAAACTGTGAACGACTTCAAAGGGGCGTGGGATAAACACTGTGGATCCATCAAGTCTAGAGGGTGTGAATAAAGTGGAGGCATTCAAACACTGCACGGAGCGGCAGTAGCCACAGAGGCATTCACAGAGCGGGATGCCAGTGGCCAGTAGTTGGTGTTCCACCTTCACGGAGCGGAAGGATGGAGGGCTGCTATCTCCAAAAAATAAAAATAAAAAAACAAACAAAAATAAAAACAGGGGTGGGTAAGAGTATGGGGCAAGGGGGTGGCCTGCTTGTTACAGCGGTTGCTACCCCTAATTGAGCTGGATGTCACTTGGATGCAGATACGGAGCTGCTCTCTAAATTGGTGGTAGGGTGGAGGGGAATTAGGGCTGGAGGGTACTGGAAGCCAATAGTAACAGGTGGGAGAGAGAAAAAGGGAAAAAAAATGGATAAAGTGCGTAGCTTGCTGGGCAGACTTGATGGGCCGTTTGGTCTTCTTCTGCCGTCATTTCTATGTTTCTATATGTTTCTATGTTTTGTAAGTGTAAGGGAAAAGGAAAAGAAAAAAAAAATTTGAGAAGTAGAAACCCGCTCTAGGCCCAGAAAGCCTCGCGGGGAGGGAGCCGCGCCCCCAAAGCAGCCACCGGGCCAATCGGAGGGAGCCTACTGCCCCTTTAAATGCAGGCTCAATCCCGGCGGCGGCGCACACCCGAAGGAGCGCGACCTAAGGGGCCTGCCCCTTAGTGCGCCCCTTTGTGAGCCTAAGGAATCAGAACAAAGGCCACTCTTTGATAGACACCCTTCTCTACACGCGACTCACAGCCAACACACCGTCACCTGCCTCCAGCCTCCACCAGCACTCCGCCAGTCTCTTCCAGCATTCATCCAGCACGTAACCCATCCTTTACCGCACAACTAGATCATAATGCTTCCGGGACTCCCAATCCCTATCCTTCACCACAACTTCTACAACACAGGAAAAGCAACAATGCAATACCATCCACGCTCTTCTAAATCTCTCATTTCGATCTTGATTTCACCTCTTACCCAACTCCTAGGTCTCACTCTATTCTCCCTGACACTATTCAACGCACAATCCATCACCAAAAAAACTCTGATCCTCAATGACTATCTCCTAGACGCCAAACCGGACCATCTGTGCCATAACAGAAACTTGGCTGAAACAAACAGACATAGCCCTAATAAATCAACTCCCCACACAGATGTATGACTTCTTTTCCCTCCCACGACCAAAGAAAAGGGGCGGGGGCCTCCTTCTAGCAACCAAAAAAGAACTGAGAGTCTCCCAACTTCCAGTAAAATCGGATTCAAAATTAGAAACGGGCCTCTTCAAAACAGACCAACTCCAAATCCTCTTAGTCTACGCCCCACCAGAACTCCTTGACTCAGATGCCTCCCCCATAGTAGAATTAATTGCAAAACACAAACCTGGACTCCCCCGTCTTGATACTAGGAGATTTCAACCTACATGTTGACAACACTACACTCACAACCAACTGTGAATCCTTACTCTCCACACTTACAGCCATCGGCTTCCAACAGATTATCAACGAGCCCACCTTCAAAGCAGGCCACACCCTGGACCTCATTTTCATAAACTCTGGCATCAAGCACTCGTCCCCTCCTGCATGCACACCGGTCCCCTGGTTGGATCACTCACTAATCTCCGCTACCTTCTCAATATCTGAATCCTGTAACCCTCACCCCCCTCAATCTTCGTTTACCTTCAGAAGATCTTGTTCTTCTGCTGACCTCAGCATCCACCTGGCTAAAGAACTTCCATACTTAAACCTCTCAGATCCCAACTCAGCCTTATCATCATGGAACAATATCACAAAGAAAATAGCAAATAAATTATGTCCACTATCAACAAAAAAACTCAACCCAAATTCCCCAGAGACAACCATGGTTCACTAATGACCTACGGAAACAAACAAATCCTCAGAAAAAAGGAAAACAAATGGCGCAAAACTCCTTGTCCCAACACACTTTCCGCCTACAAATCCACCCTCCATCATTACAGCAACTCAACCCTAAAGGCAAAAAGGGATTTCTACGCTCACAAGATTCACGACCTTACCTTAGATGCAAAAGCCCTCTTCTCCTACGTATCCTAACTCAACCTAACACTCCACCTATCCCTAATGAACAAGCACAAGCCAAAGCCGATGAACTAGCCCTATTCTTCCAACGCAAAATCTCCAATCTCCTAACCCTCCTGCCCCCGAGCCCCACATCGCCGATTAGCTCCTACCACCTCCTCAACAAAAGAACCTCGCTGGATGCGTTCGAACTTACCACCGCTTCAGAGATCCTTTCTCTATTAAAGAAAATGAAACCTTCTTCCCATCCCCTTGACCTAATACCGTCAAAACTCCTTCTGCTAATACTGAAACCATCTCCAAACCACTAGCAGACATCATAAACTGTTCCTTAACACAGGGAATCTTCCCTGACGCCCTAAAAATTGCTTCTCTTAAACCACTACTAAAGAAACCAGATTTAGATCCCAAGAATCCAAACTTCCGCCAATTTCCAACCTGCCTTTTGTAGCAAAGATTTTGGAAAAACTGGTCAATTCACAACTCTTGGACTACCTAGAAGATCACTAAAATACTATACCCCTCCCAATATGGGTTCCGCAAGGCTTTAAGCACTGAAACCCTACTCTTATCGCTAACAACCACATCACCATGGGTTTGGACAAAGGACAACCTTTCCTACTAATTCTCCTAGACCTGTTGGCGGCGTTCGACACTGGAAACCATAACATCCTCCTCAATCGCCTATCAGACATTGGAATAACAGGCTCTGCCCACACATGGTTCAGAACATTCCTATGTAACAGAGGTTACAAAGTTAGAATCAATAATAAAGAATCCCCCCGCTACAATTCCTCGCTAGGAGTTCCTCAAGGTTCCTCCCTATCCCCCTACTCTATTCAACATTTACCTTCTTCCTCTATGTCAACTGTTGACCAACCTACAACTAAAACATTTCCTATATGCCGACGACGTGCAAATTCTGATACCCATCAAAGAATCTATCACCAAAACACTGGGAAAACTGCCTCCGAGAGATCAACCATCTCCTCGCTAACCTAAACCTGCTACTAAACTCAGCCAAAACAGAACTCCTCCTCATCACTCCCGAAAACAGCAACTCCCCGCAAAGTGCCCCATCTAACACCATTGTCACACAAGCAAGAGACCTAGGAGTAGTAATAGACAATCACCTGAATCTAAAAACATTTATCAACAATACTACCAAGAATTGCTTCTACAAGCTACAGGTAATAAAAAGAATGAAACCACTCCTTCACTTTCATGATTTCAGAACAGTCCTACAAGCCGTAATATTCTCCAAGATAGATTATTGCAACTCTATCTTGCTAGGTCTCCCGTCCTCATCCATTAAACCACTTCAGATGCTCCAGAATGCGGCAGCTAGAATCCTGACAAACTCCAGAAGAGACCACATCACTCCTATTCTAAAAAATCTACACTGGCTACCAATACACTTCAGAATTCTACACAAGTCCATCACCATCATCCATAAAACCATCCATTCCCAAGCCCCTCTCAACCTCCAAATCCCCCTTAGACTACACACATCATCCAGACCCATCAGAGAAGCCTACAGAGGTTCCCTGCTTATCCCCCCTGCTAAATCTACACACCATCTAGCACTCAGAAACCGAGCCTTCTCCACGGCGGGCCCCTCTCTCTGGAATACATTACGAAGTTACTGCACCCCGTTATCTGTAAACCAGCATGATATGATTGTATCATGAATGCCGGTATAAAAAAGCTATCAATAAATAAAATAAAAATAAATTTGAAATACTTTTTGTTTCAAGGATTTCTTGTTCTCTGTTGCATTTTTATCTCTTACACTGTTAGAATCCCCTGCTTGATTACGGGCTTAATTACATATATAAGAATTAGAATTTAAACCAATTAGGAAAATGTACCAGTTAGGAAAATGTACAAGAAAATATTTGGATTCCTTTACCCTAAATTGTAATAACACATCTCTCTAGAGACTTCTGCTGTCTGTGATATTTTGATTGTGTTGTGTGTATGAAAATGGAAACATATGCAAAGTATGAAGGATGCTGGCGTTTTGTGGTTATGAAATAGATATGCTTGAACTCATGATTGAAATTATAATGCTCTTAATGTGTGTGATTACTTATATTTCTCATAAGAATTTTAAATGACAACTGAGTATGTGAGTGTGATTAACGAAGAAAAATTAAAATTGTTTTTAATAGATGTAGCTTTTGTTTGTTATTAAGGCTTTGATTTTAATAATGTTATGCATGAAAACTAATCTTCTCCAATGCTTTATTGCAAAATAAAGCTTACTGTTTGATTTTTAGTGTCTAGAACTGCAGCTGTGATGACATGTATATTAAATCATTTTTTATGGTTCTTATCTTTTCCAAACCTGAGAAAATTTTTTTCTATGAATGAACAAACATCCAGCTTTATTTTAAATACTAAACAATAAGATTATTTTAGAAAGTACCACTATACCAAAGTTGACTAATTATATTTTGTAAAAAATAGGTATATGAAGTTATCCTTGCTTGTGGTAAAGTAGGCTGCAATTAGGACCTGGGTCATGCTGACATGTTAATTAGTCATGATCTGAATCACCTAAAGATGTAGTGATGAAACAACATACAAGAAGTGAAACTGAAATTGGTTAATCTGAAATTTTTTTACTAAACTAAGATTTTATGTATTGGATTTCAGAAGTACCCTGAGTGTACTTCTCATGTAATATTACACTGAATAAAAGTAGATGCTTATACTGCTTTAATTGCTTTCTATTGTGAAACAGGATAGAGGGAAACTTTTTTAATTCCACAAAATCGTATCTTGTTGTGGCCAGTATAGGGCTACTAGAATCATTTCTGCTTTGCTTTTCTGTAGTTTCAGAATCATTGTGAAATAATTGAAATTGGTGGAAAAGCATGTGTTAGACCTTTGTTCCAAGGAATAAGGAATGCATTGCTCGTTTCCGCATTTTAAAATGGTCTTTTAGAACAGTAGTTTGTGATTGGAAGGTGATGCAAAGAAGTCTATGATGTGTATTCCCCAAATCATAAAAAAGTGCTGCAGAGTACAGTCACCGGGCGACCATTCGTGAGGTCAAAATTGTCAACTTATCTGATAGGATGATAGACTAGCTCTCATTCTCCTGGAAGATATACTGTGGTACTTCTCATTCTCCTCACAATGACCCACTTCCATATTGCTAGGGCTTCTTTTCAAAGCTTTACAGATCCTGTTCCTCCTTGTTTATGTAGAACAATGCTACTTGATTGTCTAGATCTGTACGGTTTTGTTTTGTAAAAGATGGTTGACTGCTTTGTTATAATTAGTGAGGTTTGGGTGGACCCTTGGACACTGTGGCATCTGACCACGCCCATGGGGAGCAGTCCTGTGAGGAGCCACACACAAACACAGAGATTGATCTTTTATTAGACAATGTGATGAAGCCACCAGAGGTGGCAGCAGTGAGCAGTTGAAGTAGACCGGTTGGGCTAGTATCCCTCAGGCGCTGGAATAGAGACTCCTCCGGTAGCAGTGCTGTAGTGGAAAGAACTGAGAATAATGAGTACAGTGGAATATGCACAAAGCCCCAGGATGGAGAACCCCAGGATAGGGAGAGCAAGCCCTCGAGGAGCGAGTACCTGATCCCTGAGAGCTGAGAGGCTTGAAGGTAATGTACTCGCACAGCGGTTCCACGTAGGAGATGGCACCAGGGCTGGAACGGAGGCAGGCCCTCGAGGAGCGAGTACCTGGTTCCAGGGAACAGCTCTGAGGTGAAGATGGTAGTATTCACTGGGGTTGAAGATAGCGAATCCTTCCAGGCAGAAGAGAAGGTAGGAGCGGGCAGCAAGTCAGGGAACACGGGCCCTCGAGGAGCAAGTATCGGTTTCTGATAGCGACCTGAAAAGCAAGTGAGGCCCCCGAGGAGCGGGTACCCCGTTAGCGTTAGGAGTCCAATGGAATTGGAGGCAGAGTAGCTGGGTACGGACAG
The DNA here is from genome assembly GCF_901001135.1 of Rhinatrema bivittatum. Classification (NCBI taxonomy): domain Eukaryota; kingdom Metazoa; phylum Chordata; class Amphibia; order Gymnophiona; family Rhinatrematidae; genus Rhinatrema; species Rhinatrema bivittatum. Next base: position 5,490,670 of record NC_042617.1, on the reverse strand, counting down.
CGAATCCCATCCGTAAGGAATCCCCCTTGCTAACTCAAAGGATAGCAAACAATGTACGCTTTAAATATCCGGGCAGCGTGACATCACAGGGGGATGCCCCTGAGGTTCACGCCAAGTAGGAAATAAGAGTGAGGGCCGCGCGGTGCGCGTGCCTTAAGGTACAAGCGGAGCATGGCGGGAGGCAGCGCCCAAGCCGGTCCGGGGATGCTGGAGAGGACGGCAGGCAGACGCCGCGGCAGCCAGGTGTCCATCCACAGCAAGAGAAGGTGCAAAGAAAGAAAGGTAGGTGGAGTGAAGCCATCGGGAAGGGACGGTTGCAACATGCTTGTAATGCATTTAACACTGCTCTTAATTCAAGTTGACTGATGCAAAGTTTTAACTCTTCTTGATTCTAAACACCTTGTGTGCAGATGATGTAGACATGCACTCCCCCATCCTTGGTGTGCTGCATGTCTATAGGATGGATAGGTTACAAATTTTAACTACTAGATCTGAAATTTCATTTTTTAGTTCCTTCAGAACTCTGGGGTGCATACCATCCGGTCCAGGTGATTTGCTACTCTTTAGTTTGTCAACCTGGCCTACCACATCTCTTAGGTTCACAGTGATTTGGTTAAGTTCATCTGACTCTTCACCCTTGAAAACCATCTCCAGAACAGCTATCTCCCCAACATCTTCATTAGTAAACACAGAAGCAAAGAATTCATTTAGTCTTTCTACAATAGCCTTCCAACAGAAGAATGGAGCCTGTTCCTCCCTGTTTATGTTTAGACAGGCACAAATTTGCTGGTCACCTGATCTTTGAAATACAGCATGTTCAGAACTGCTCCTAAATTCATAAAGTAGATGTGCAATCTCTTCCACTAGAGATACTAAGAACCTTGGGTGTTAAGAGCTTGTAGGTGAGCTCCCCAGTCCAGGCTGGAGACATCTGTTAGAACAATTTGATGAACAGTAATTTGAACATGAAACCTTAAGTCAAACTGGAATGGGAGAACCAGGCCAAGGAGCCTCTGAACTATTCCATGACACACATGCTCTCCTCTAGTTCATTAGTGGCTTGATTCCACTGGTATTTCAGGGTCCATTGGGCTTATCCCTTATGTAAATATGCCTTGAGGTTATAACCACTGTTGAAGCCACAAACACCAACATACAGGCACTCAATATGAGCGCCTGTTTTCCTAATGCACACAACCGCATCCTTTTGCGACTGATGCAGTATTCAAATGAGAATAAAATCAGAGTGACATAAAAAAAAGGGCACGCTGATGGAGAAATGAGTTTCTGGCACTCAAAAGTTTATTGCATCAGGCACATGGGCGTCAACTGTGCATTCATTACAAAAGTGCACTTTTTCAGGTTAAATTTTGAAAATGTATTTTGAAAACCATGCAGGCTATATAAGGGATGCAAGGAGACAAAGCCTTAGTTTACCACTTCTGTGATTTCCCGGATCGAACAAAAAATATATAATGTTCTCTCCCTTGAAGATATAGAGTGGTATCAAAGCAAACAAAAAACTGTGGTTAGTTAAATATTCTGATTTTGAGGATACCAATTAAAATTCTGACCTTTTCCTCATGCTGAACATTTTTATGTTCAAATTTGTTTATTCACAACTAGCAGAAAACATTTTTGAGGAGTTTAAGACATACTGTACATAACGGACTCTATTACATACCACATGAAATTTGTTAACACCTGTTGTGAAAAGGGTTTTATTAACAAACTTACTATCAAGGTATGTATCCCTCCCCCCATCCCTACTGAGAGCAAGGCACAAGAAAGTGCATTATTTATAGTATCTAGTATAACAAAAAAAAAAAAATTAAAATAGCAACCTACACATGAGACAAAAGAAATAGTGCATGAAATAACATTGCTAGCCTAAAAGCTAACAATCCAAATGACTGAGAATCCTGCTTCAGGTTTCATGGGGATGCTGTACACTTTTAAACCAGCACTTATTGAATTAGCTACAAGAAAACAAGGTGGAGAAAAAAAAATATATGCTGTAAAATATATACACAAGCTTGACCAGGGAAAATGGAGAAGTGGTAAACATGATGCCAAGGAGGACAATACATTTATTGCAACACAGATGAACAATTTTTAAAAATGTTTTATGAGCTCTTGACTGCGAGTTAACTATATTCCACCTCCGGAGCTGGAGTTGATTTCCCCGCATTAAAAAATGTGCTTTGGGTGCCCAGCCTTTGGGGACACTTTTCTGCATCAGGCGATAATAGCTAATGTCTTCATTTCCATGGAATTTAAATGCGATAGGCGCTATTGTTACGACTGTCGCTGCCCGTCTCCACTCCGCCCTCCTTACCTCTTTGGCGACTCCTCCCGCGGTTGATGGACGTCTGGCTGCTGCGGAGTCTGCCTGCTGACCTCTCCGGCGTTCCCAGTCTGGCTTGGGCGCTGCATCCCGCCAAGTTGTTCAGCTGCCATAGGCTGCGCACGCCGCGTGGCTCTGCTTCTTATTCCTTCTTTGCCGCGAACCTCAGGGGTGTTCCCCTGTAATGACGTCACGCATCCCAGATACAAAAGCCTACTCTGTTTGCTAGCTAATCAAGTTAGCAAGGAGGGAACTCCTTACGGATGGGATTCGCTCTCCGCACCTAGCTACTCTGCCTCTCCTTAATTGGACAACCTATCGGGGTACCCGCTCCTCGGGGGCCTCTCTCTTTTCTTTCAGGTCGCAGTCTGGAACTGGTACTCGCTCCTCGAGGGCACATGTTCCCGGACTCGCTGCCTGAGCTCACTTCTGCTTGGAAGAAACCGCTGCCTACACCATCAGTGAGTTACCATCTATATTCTCTCAGAGCTCTTCCCTGGAACCAGGTACTCGCTCCTCGAGGGCCTGCCTCTATTCCAGCTTCTGTGTTACCTTCCGGGAGAAACCACCGTGTGAGTAATCATGAACGAGGCTCTATACCAGAACCCTGTGTATGCCCCACTGTACTCACTATCTCAGTTCTCTCCACTACAGCACAGCTATTGAGGGATCGCTGTTCCAGTTCCCAAACCAAATAAGCCTGATACTTCACTTTCAATACATATCCAGCATAGCTCTCTGCTTCAACGGCAGGGGAGAAGAAAAACTGATACTTCACGCATAGCTCTCTGCTTCAACGGCAGGGGAGAAGAAAAACTGATACTTCACGCATATCCAGCATAGCTCTCTGCTTCAACGGCAGGGGAGAAGAAAAAAGGATTCGCACTCACAAAGCGGGGAGTAGCTGGCTTGTTA